>NC_068991.1:73305634-73315352 GCF_001194135.2 Octopus bimaculoides
AAATACATATATACATATATATATATATATATATGCATATATATATGCATACATATAGATACATACATACATACATATATATACACGTGTATATATATATATATATATATATACATATATACATATGTATATATATATATATATATATATATATATATATATATTTGTGTGTGTGTGTGTGTGTGTATGTGTGTGTGTGTGTATGTATGTATGTATGTATGTATGTATGCATGCATGTATGTATGTATGTATATGCAGTCGGAACACCCAATGCAGCATTCCAAAGCTAACATAACAGGGAAATACAATTAGAAATTAATAACATAAAATTGTGTTTATCCTAATATGTGCTATTTACGTTCATATACTTATAATGTGTTTTGGGAAACACAGGACGTTCATAAGAAATGTTTTATCTACGACAAAATCAACTGTGACTTGCCTGTGAACGATGTATATAGATCAAATAGGATACATAGATGCCTGTTCTAATTTAATTCTGCTTAATTTGTGTATATACAGGATTATGTATGGAGGTCGGTGACTATTGATAATATTAGTGAATGTATTATTTATTATATATGGAGACGTCAAAATCTCGTTTGGGCATGTGGCTGGTTGCGACCACACGTCATAAACAGCCTGAAAAGTCCGAGATCTTCTAGAGGTCTCGCTAGCTTTTGCTGGGACGCGAAAAGTATATTGTTTTGTGTATATTGTTTTATGTCCACAAAAGATTTTATCTCAGACGAATACCGTAGTTGCTTGCCTGTCAACAGTATATCTTCGTTAACTAGCATACTTCATCGATCGCTATTTTTATTCAATAGTACTTAAAATGTGTACTTGGAATTGTGTGTCTGTGTTTCAATGTATGTACGTGTATGTATGTTTATAAGTGTATGGAAGTCTATGTATGTTTGCATGTATACATATATAAATATATATATGTATATATATATGTCTGAGTGCGTATTAATGAATGGGTGTATATAAATATATATTTGTGTGTGTCTGCGTATGTGTGTTACTAAAATAAGTATCATCTTTGATATAACGAGTGTATGAGATATATATCTGTGTATTCATGCATGTGTATCCGGGCGTGCTTGTGTCTGCTAATATTACTAAAATAAACATCCTCTTTGATGTTACGAGCGTATGAAATATTTAAAAAATCTACAATATTCTTGTTGCATGAAATCAATGATATTATTAGACAGTAACAGTATTTTATTTATTCCTGTGGAAACCTTTCCGGAATCTATTATAATATCTATACAGAACACAATAGAGTTGTTTTATTGATGGTTTTTGGTGTGGTTTCCATTTTTGTTTTGGGATCTGTCGTTGATTTTTGCTATCGTTGTTGTTGGTGACGCTTTTAATTATTCCCTTTCGTTTCAAATCGATCTACCAGACCCTATACGAAGAGTGGAAGATTATCGATTTGCACTTCGTAGCATCCACACATCTAGTATACATAATATTTTATCAGATATTGTATCTAGTATTTAATATTTTCCAAGCAAATATCTTGTACTTCATTTTGACTTCGTCGCTTGATGTTTTGTGTATTGTTTCAATCTTATTATTATTGCCTTTGCCGTCTCCGAGACTACAGCCGCCATCATTGATTTTTGTTGCTACTATAGTTGCTTTTTTCTTTGTTATTTGTTAAGAACAAGGCGCTGAATTGATAAATACCTTCAATTTGAAATAAAATCAAAATGTTGAATAGAAAAATATAAGCATCATTTTAAAATTACAAGAAGAAAATCAGGAATTACAGTTTTCGATTTTATAGTATGCTGATTTCATTGTCTGTCTGTAGCCAATTTTCTTCTCTTACGTTGGTAAAATTGCTTTAAAAAAACAACGACTCCTCGATCCTGCTCATTTTTACATTTTAGTCGGGTAGTTGAGAATGGTAAAATCAGTGAGGTCGATGCGTAGCCGAATACCAGAGAATTGGCATTCTAAGTAGGAAGGGTTAGAATTGATGGCTGCTGTGTAAAACATAGTATGGGAGATTAAAGGATAACAAAGTGGTGTCAGACATATCGAGCAAAGTGGTAGTATACAATTAGCGAGTGCTGAATTGCAGAAATCGATAAAATAGACAAAACTAGGAGACAGTGTGTCTTAAAGCCTGAATGTTTGTACATATGTAAGGAAATATTCAATAGCAGGAAACGTACATAACAGAAATATAGAAAATTCATTTGAAACGGTCAGTGAAACTTCCACGCGATTATAGGAAGCTGAAATGGAAATGAAAGGTAGTTTTGAAACAAGTATTCACTTAATGATGTCTAAATGATACGTGTTTCACATTGGAATCGCAGAACACTTTGGTTGGAGTCCACTTTCGTCTATTGAATCAGGTAAACTACCTGAATCTTATATATTTTATGAACTCAGGTGGCGGGATTGGGCTTAAAAATAATCAGAGTCGCTCAATGTAGAATTTGGTTCCAGACTGTAACTGTAGATGAATAAATAGTGTTAAACACTTACTTCATGTTTTGTAGCTTTTACGCCAATTTACTCGTAAATATCACTCACTGGTGCTTAAACTCTGAAGTTTACAAAAACAACCGATCTTATCTTTCTATAGAAAAGCAGAACTGAATGAATTGACCCTGTACATTAGCGGTACTTATTTCAATTATGGCTCATGAAATGACGACAGGCAAAGTGAAACCTAGAATCAATGTCTTTAGAGAGGAATCATATGCTAGTCTTTTCAAAGCTGCAATAATTATGTAACCCCGAGTTCCCTATAAAGCTTTTTATTGATAATATACACCAATACTTTGTTGAGGTTTGCTAATCAGGCTTGCATACAGATTATGAATGAAACCATTAAGCTAATAGAATGTTCGTTTACTATCGTATCATAGAGATGTGCTAAAAATGTGATCAAATACAACATAACCGAATAAAAGAGATTAGTGAAAGGCAATACGTATTACTGTATAGAATAGCAGTATAGTGATAAAATAGTATAAGAAAAGATATGAGGTTGAACAGATCAATGCTGACAGTTGTATTAGTAACACTTCTTTTCAACATAACAAATTGAAAACTGCATGTTATCACCAAAATATAAACGAAGTGCTAGAAGAGATACGAATTCCACCTGGTGATCCGTCATTTCTTTGTGTTTGTTATCTTATATTTTTATTCCCAAGTTTATATTCAATATGACGAGGAATGCATATTATATAATGAAAAATGGAAAGAAAACAAACAAGACCGTGTAGCGTATTTACATATGCAGCAAGCAAAATGAAAGTAATCTTCACGCAGGTGGTAATGGGTTAGGTGATCTTCGCTGTTAGCTCAGACACCTCACAGAGAAAACAAAACAGACAATTAGTTACGATATGTAGCAAAGCATGAATTGAGAAAAAAAAAAGTATACATTCACTACAATCATACAGCGATGTATTTGCTGGCAAAAATAAGCAACATAACTTCACTGCATCAGACAAGATATAAATAAACGAAGCGTAATAATAAGAAAATATAGAAAAACGTAAACGTTTTAAAAATCTTAAAGTTGTATAGTTTGACAAAATACAATCTGTATAGAATGTCCCCAAAGCGATTAGAAAATCTCTTTTGATAAACAGGTTAGTTACATACGATTGAAAACCTTATATGTTAAAAGAAGTCCACGTTATATCTCTGCTATATCTATGTTTCTTTCACTGGGCATTAAAAAAATTGTATTATTGGTTATGCTTCTGCTAGGAGAGAAAGAGCATCACTGATGATCTTTTTGTAGCAGTTCAGACTTGTCTGAAAGACGTCGTGAAAGAAGCGAGCGAACTGGTTCGAATATTTGCAATGGTGGTGTTAAATTACCACCCTAATGAAGAAGCTCTCACCCTAACTGGTTTCACTCAAATGACGTGGGTCCACCGACGATCTGGTATTAAAAACCTCTATCAAGGTGGCGCGCATAGGAACAAATCTGGGATCACGAAAGACTGCAAAGTAAACTCTGACTATACGACATATCTGAAGAGCAAGTGTGTTTTTATGCGAATATCAGTTATCTATAATCTAGAAGCCTAATTCCAGTTGCCCAACAATAAACATATTCATGGATATTAGAGCGTGGATGCAAATCTTCACTGCACAATATCAACCATAGGAAAGAATGACAAACGCAGAGAAAAAGAAGACTATAATAGAAAGTAAGAAAAGCTTTTGCCTGATATAGGCACATAAATAAACAGAAACAAGTCTTTAGCGTGTTACTGTCATCAGTACACATATAATAATCAGCGTACACTGGTTCAGTTATCGTTATAGATTAATAATTGATATAAGTAAAGATGGAGATATAAAAAAATGCTAGAAGTAATTCATTAGTAAGGAAAAAACAGAACGGATCTAAGAACTGTCACTTTGTTAAAATTGAATTCTGTGAAGTAGATAAACCGGAAGCCAAAATTAATGCAAACGTATTACAGAACAGAAAAAAAAAGATAAAGGAAACCCAAGAGGCTTTCCTCCATGTTGACCTCGGAAAATATCGACAAAAATTTCGTAGGTGCACCAGGAGTAGAAAACAGTCTTAATACATACCCCTTTCATAGTATTTGTTAAGAATGTTAATAAAACTAAAATTGACTAAAAGTAATGATGTTATTATATATTGGTTTAAAAAGGATGAAAGGCAAAGTCGACCTCGGTGGAATTTGAACTCAGAACGCAAAAGCAGACAAGATGCTGCTAAGTATTTCGTCCGGCGTGCTAACCATTCTGCTTGCTCGCCATCTTAATACTGTTATGTATTCTGTTCTACTTTAGGAACAAGGCCTGAAATTTGGTGGGAGGGGACCAGTCGATTAGATCGACCCAGTACGCAACTGATACTTACTTTATCGACCCTGAAATGATGAAAAACAAAATCGACCTTGGCGGAATTTGAACTCAAAACGTAAAGACAGACGAAATACCACGAAGCATTTCGCCCGGCTTGCTAACGTTTCTGCCAGTTCGCCGCCTTAATAGTGGTGCATATTAAAGTAGAAATGACATATATTGGCTCATAAGGAAATTTGATCAGGAGAAATGCAGAATCTGTGAATATTAAATCATTCTTCTAAATCTATATGTACTGAAAATCTAAGGAAATTGTATAGCAACAGCATTTATTTTCGTGTCTTTTTGTTTTTAGTAGTCATATTTTTGTTGCATAGCGTCACTTTGCATTACGTAGAGGTAAGGTGTTTTGTCTTGATTCTCCTCTTGTTTTGATTTTCATCTTTTTAAAGAATTCTATCAATGAAGCGTGTTGTGCCATTTTCGTTATGTTGCAGGTATTTTTAAATTCTGGGACTTACGTTATGGATAGTTCTATTTTTCTCAAGGCACGTTATATTATACTGGCTGCTTCTGTTTTCAGTCGAGACATTACGGTTATCTTTATTTTCAGATCTTCATATTTGGATAAGTACGCCGAACATTTCTAATATAGAAAAACAGGAACAGTGTACGAAATCGCAATGGGAAATAAGAACAATTTTTTTCTGTTTTGATTTTTGCTGACATGGGTACATGTACAGACAGAAACAGAATGCAACCGACATGTTACTCTCATCAATAAATCGTATTCAGCGTACATCAGTTGAAGTGTTATTTTATACAAACACCTCAGTGAAGATGTAGTTTCTACGCCGTAGAGTAAAAACTCTAAAAAAACAGAAAGCTAATAACTAGAAAGAGTTGATTAGTCAGGAAAAAATACAGGAGGGATAAATGAAATGTTTCATTGTTGCAATTGAATTCTGAGAAACAGATGAAAAAGAAAAAACAAAATTAAAACGAAAGAAATTACCAAAAAAAAGAAAGACAACTTGGGAGAATCCCTAAAGATTCGTTGATATTGTCGTGAATATTCAAACATATTTAGGGAAGTAGTAGAAGATGATTATACTAGTACAACAAAGGAGTTGGTTACGAATCCGTATAACAGTGAAAAACGACTGAAAACAACGATGAGATGGTAATAATTTATATTGGTTTCTAAGAAAATTTGATTGGGATGAATGAGGAATTTGTACATTTTTAAGCCTTTTCTTTTCTACATACACGAATAGTGAAATGGAGATGGGGGTGGTATGTATTGAAAAAAATCCAAAGAAATAGCGAAAATAACAACAATGATAATTCTTTTTGTTTTTTAGTAGTCTTATTATTGTATACAACCGAGTAAGGCTCCGCATGTTGGATATGTGTAGCGTTTTGCTTTGGTTTTGTAAATTGTATTTCGTGATATTATTGAAAGTTCTCTTCTTAGGCATATCTCTTCATATCCTACACACAACAAAAATATTAACGCTTCCTCTCGGATAAGTTACTGACAGCTGCGCTGATGCTATTCCAGTAAAAGGAAAATGAAGCTGAAAATACCGGGAAAGTCTCGTCCATTTTCTAAAGCAGTTTTACTCTGGAAAAACTACTGTCTAGTGACGAAAAAGTTCTTTCGTGAATTATAAAGTCCTCAAACGTTCCACCTCCCAGTCGGCAGCCGATAGTTTTGGTCCACCAGTTTTACTCAGTTATCTTTTTCTTTTCTAATCAATAATGGTTCTATAAACAACACTGCAACAGAGAAAGTCTTTGCTGCTCATTTTCGATGCTACTTTGCATTACATACACTCGACCAGTCTCCACCAAACATACCCTCTTCTTTCCATCTGATTCACCACTCCGCGCACACACCAAATACAAAAATATCTCTAGTTGTTTCGAAGAAACAAAGCCATTAGCTAACAAATTTCTTCTCAATTACACTCGGTGTTTGCACCCAAGAACCCTCTATGATCCCCAAGCCCTTTGATTTCTCATTCTTTCTGGAGATTTACTCTGAAATTTGCAAATCCGTCTCAGTGTGCCTCATTCCAGTGAAACATAACTCCTCTGATCCAGCCAATTATTGTCCCATTGTTCTCACTTTTGACATCTTTATGGTAATGGAGACCGTGTGTTCTTCCTCGGTAATCACTTGCACGACTGATGCAGAACCAAATATACTGGATATCTAATCTCTTATGCCACTCGCCAGTGGGCATTCACTTCAGAGAAATTCAGTCACAGATTCTTTGATGTTGGCCTATACATTAGCAAATCCTTCGATCGTGCCTGCTATGCAAATGTTTATCGCTACGGGATATATCCGTCTTTTTTATTAGTATCTTTCTATATTATCACATCATCGCAGCATCTGTTGACCGATCACATCTTGAGCTACTCTCAATCAACTGCGATATCTTCCAGACTGTGTTTTTACCTTAACTCACTTCCTTTTGTGCACCAGTGACGTACTTGCCGCCATATCCAACAATGACCACCCTTATGTAGACGTTACGATCATTTTTTTCCCTCTTACCTTTCCCAACCATGCATCATTTGTCGTAAACACATATTTTAAGACAACCCATCAGCAGGACATTTTCACTATTGCTTCACTTAACAGCAAAATGCTCAAGCACTGATCTATCAAGAAAACACTGCCACGCTGCACTCCCATTAGACATGAGTGGCACTCAAACGTGCTTCAAATGATGGGTCTCAGTATCAACGAGGATCTTTTTTTAGCGAAAACAAACCCTTAGCATAGCTAGGCTCACATCCTAATGACTAACTTTTCTTCTCAAGATCAGAAAATATTCTAGCCTCTAACAGTTGCTGATACACCAAAAAACTCAACTTAGGTTGATTACTATGATCCATTAAGTTGATTTTAGTTATCTATAATCAACTGTTCCAGGCAGTTTCGTTGCGACTCACGTAGAGATCAGGAGATTTGCAGTTCGACCTAGTAGAAATCGTTCTCGAACGGACACCCTTCAGTCTCTGACACCTCCGTATCTCATTTCTATCAGTAGTAAAACGATCTCTGTTCCTCGGTGATTATTGGTCCAGTACTTCTACTATTCAGAAATCCTTGATCCGTCTGTCTTTCCCCTATTATCACTCATGCCGAAGCCAACCCTTCGCACAAGCTATTACGGATAATTCTTTCACTCCAGATTATAGTCACACTAAACTTCTCCGACTAAAAGGTTGCAATTGTTTTAAGTATTAAGCTAATGCGACGATAATATTTTCTTTCATAGTTGTCTGTTGTACTATATAAAGTTCATTGATTCCTATAAAATTGGCACGCCTGTGTAGTCTAAATTATTTTATCACTTTTTCTCTTCCTAGAATGGTTTTAGTGCTCTTAATTACTAGGTGAATTGCGCTAATCGTATTAATCACTCTCATAAATATGTGCACTCTCTGTAGCAGTGTTTCTACTTGTTTATCATCCGTAGTATACAGCATGGAGTCGTTCAAGAAGAAGAAGATGATGATGATGATGTTGATGTGGATGATGATGATGAAGATGATGATGATGAAGATGATGATGATGATGATTATGATGATGATGATGACAGCAACGACGACGTCGACGGCGATGATAACAATATTGACAATGATAGTGATGATGATGATGATTAAAGATAACGTTATTAATAAATCATAGGCTAAGCAGTGCTTTCAACGAGGAACTATATTCGTGTTAACGTAATTTATATAATAAATTTATTATTTTGCAATGGCCACAACGACGACAATGATGATGATGATGATGATGATGATGATGATAACGGCGAGGATGATAGCTATGATGATGTTGCTGAAGGTGGTGGCCGTAGGTTTAATGGCGCTACAACCGATGATGATTATTAGTACGATGACAACATGGATGATTATCAAGATTATGAGCAACGGCATCTTAATCATCATCATCATCATCATCATCATCATCATCATCATCATCATCATCATCATCATCATCATCATCGTCTTCTTAATAAAGAAAGAGAGCGGGGAGAACAGCAGTCGAAGTGGAAGAAGAGGAAGCAGAAGAAGAAGAAGAAGAAGAAGAAGAAGAAGAAGAAGAAGAAGAAGAAGAAGAAGAAGAAGAAGAAGAAGAAGAAGAAGAAGAAGAAGAAGAAGAAGAAGAAGAAGAAGAAGAAGAAGAAGAATCATAGACAAAGAAGAAGGAGAAGAAGAAGAATCATAGACAAAGAAGGAGAAGAAGAAGAATCATAGACAAAGAAGGAGCAGAAGAAGAAGAAGAAGAAGAAGAAGAAGAAGAAGAAGAAGAAGAAGAAGAAGAAGAAGAAGAATCATAGACAAAGAAGAAGGAGAAGAAGAAGAATCATAGACAAAGAAGGAGAAGAAGAAGAAGAAGAAGAAGAAGAAGAAGAAGAAGAAGAGGAAGAATCATAGACAAAGAAGAAGAAGAAGAAGTAGAAGAAGAAGAAGAAGAAGAAGAAGAAGAAGAAGAAGAAGAAGAAGAAGGATGGTGATGATGATGATGATGAGGAGGAGGAGGAGGGGGAGGAAAGACGGTGCCGCTGTAATGCTGACAGACACCAAATAATGAGACGTTAATTAAAGTGAAGAGATAAAAGTGAAAGGGATGGCTATAAATCTTTGTTCGTATTATTGGTGTGTTTATGACAGCCAGTCAACGATTCAGTTTATATTTCTCTTCAGCTAATAACAGCCAAGCGAGCCAGCCAGCCAGCCAGCCAGCCAGCCTTCCAGCCAGCCAGCCAGCCAGAATGATGGGAATGTGTATGTGTACGTGAAGGTGTGTTTTAGAGTGTGTGCTTATGGAGTGTATGCGCGTGTG
>NC_068991.1:73315741-73316056 GCF_001194135.2 Octopus bimaculoides
AGAATTTAACAAAAGGCAAAATACGAAGACGGGTGTGTAAACAACAATCAGATATATATATATATATTTATATGTGTGTGTGAGAGTGTGTGCATACATGTGTGTGTGTATGTGTATGTGTATGTATACATATGTGTGTGTATGTGTGTCGGTGTGTGTGTGATTGCGTGTGTGTATACATATGCGTGTGTATGCTAATGTATGCATGTGTGTGTATGTGTGTGATATTTGGACGATAGCTGATGGGAAAAGAGCGTATCAGCGTTTGTGTTTTAGTCTCCTTCTCTCTCTCTCTCTCTCTCTCTCTCTCTCTCT
>NC_068991.1:73319257-73323559 GCF_001194135.2 Octopus bimaculoides
TATATATATATATATATATATATATATATATATATGTGCGTGTGTGTGTGTGTGTGTGTGTGTGTGTGTGTGTGTGTGTGCGTGCGTGCGTGTGTGTATGTGCGTGTGAGTTTGTGTGTGTGTGTATACTTGCATGTATGTGTTTACGGTTCTATCCAGTGGTTTGTTTAATATTAGTTTTCTCTCTCGGTGTCCTTTCGTCGCCATTCGCGACCTCATCAAGTTACACAACCTTTCTCATTGGCCTCGATGTCTATCTTGAGAAACTATGCTTTACAACACCTGATGAAAGACAGAATTAAGTATAAAATCTATTATTACAAGCTATTAAGGGCACGGTGAAAATACGTGAAACATTTCAGTTATTTTAATATAATAAAAGTAAATTACACGAGTCGATATACAAATGTATGTGTTATGTACATATGCATATCCAGATCTGGAGAAGAATCTGGGAAAGGGCTATTTTCAAATATAGGACACATCATAGCCAGAGGCAACACTTTACTGTCAGCTTTGGATATGATACACGTCTCTGTCCACTCCACTCAGCCCCGCCAACCGAATTCACTATCAAATAATATTTGAACTACGTAAAACATATTTTTTATATATCTTTCACCTCTTACATTAGGAAGATCAAAGTGTGTGTATGTACATACATACATATATACATACATATATACATGCATATATGTGTGTGTAAGACTGTACGTGTATATGTATATATATATATACATACACACACACAAACACACATACACATATATAAACACATATATATATATGCACAAACACACAGAAATATATGAGAGAGTGGAGTACGAGAGAAAGAAAGACAGGTTTAAAAAAGCAAGCATATATGACGCGATCACATATACATATGTGTGACTGTGTGTATACATGGGAATAGCTAGCCTTTTAATCAGCTCTTAAAAAAACACGACAGTAATCTACTATTTTTTGCCTCCATATTTTCGTATAACATTATTGTACTTATTTGCACAATGATTTCCCAAAGTCAGCATCAAATTAACTAGACCATGACGCACAAATCTTCAGATCAAATGTTTGTTGTTGGCGAATATTGCTGCTACTTTATAGTCACCAGTAGCATTGGGATTAGTGTTGATGTTGACATTACCACCGGAATTTCAAATGGTTACTCTTGGTGTTTTATTTATCACTCAGATACGTTTTTATTTTTCTGTAATTAGTATATGATGTCTGTGTATTTAATGTAATATTTTGTCCTCCTGATATTATTATTACCTTCATCATTAATTGCTTTTAGTCTTTTCTGAATAGAATTCTGTGTAGGATAGATATGTTGCCTATTAATGTTTTCCTATTTCCTATCTAGTTTTGTTTTATGTTGTTTCAATGTTGTAAGTGCACTGTGAACCAGGGAAATAGTGCTAGACTTTTACGGCTAATAGAGAAGATGGTATCGTAAAGTTTAAAACTTTCACTTTTACATTTAATCCTCTAGACAACGTTGATTTTTTAAAAGCTTGTACACGGGTTTAAATTCTGGCCGATTTTCATTAATAACGAAGTTCTTAATTTTAGTGATTTGTTGCAAGTTATTACAGTTAAAGCATAGTTATAGAATAATGTTTTTTACAGTAAAATTTTCTACTATCCAGAATATTCTAAATAAACTTCATTTTTTATCAGAAGCTTCATTTAAAAAATTACATATATTCCGCCCGTTTACATGTCTAGACGGACCTAATATATATTTTACTTATAATGACAGGCTATTTTAGTGAAAAACAATAGCGTTTTAACTTTCGGAACGTTTTTAGGTCTAAACAATATTGATAAAATTATTGATCACTCGGAAATAAAAATCTTTCTGTTATCTTTTTTTTATTTTCTCTCGTTCTTGTCGAATATTTACTTATTGTGACCATAGTACATGTAATAAATGCCTTTACTTATACAGAAAGAATGAATGCCTTCACTCATACAATATGTCAGGAGTGAAATCTCTACTTAGAAGAGAAAAAGCAACAGTATATTAAAGAATTTAGAGAGTATTACAGACAATGATAAACAACGATTATAGAAATAAACTAAAAGACCAAGCGATGCAGCCATATTTCAAATACGATGCAGACACAAATTTAACGCAATAAATCCACCAGACACTAAAACCTATTAAAAATAGGCAAACCACACATAAAGTGAAGAATGTGAATTAAATGCATACTAAATATAAAACAGATGAACATATTATAATAAAACTCGTAAAACAGGAAACAATATACATATTTTTATGTGCATAAAAAAAACAAACAGGTATGTTATATGAAAAATGAAAATGAAAAATAAAAATAAAACATAGTTAAAAAGCTGTAGTATAAAAGTTTTTTCCCACGTTATTCTTTTGATGTCGCCATTTAAAAAAAATGTACATAATAAAGATACGTACATACATACATGCGTACATACATACTACATACATACATATATATGTGTGTGTGTGAATATATATATATATGTGTGTATATATATAAGATGTGGTTTCTAGTTCTCAGCCATTTTCATTTATAGAGATTATTATTTTAGTCTATTATATTACGTGGCCTCAAGTTACTCTCAAGCACAGTTTTAATTCTGTTAGTTCAATCTCTTAGCAGCTTTTGTTTTTTGTTTTAAATTTCGTTCGACGTCTTTATTATTACCTTTGGTTACACTCCTTTGACCTCCACATAACTTTTTCGTTTTCATTTTGTTTCGTTCTTCTTTCGCTTTCTCTTTTTTTTTTCTTGCCTTTTCAATATTTTATTCTTATCTCAATTTAACGACTACGTGAATGCGGCGAACTGGCAGAATCGTTAGCACACCGCGCGAAATGCTTAGCGGTACTTCGTCTGTCTTTACGTTCTGAGTTCAAATGTTGCTGCCGCCGAAATCGACTTTACCTTTCATCCTTTTAGGGTCGGTAAATTAAGTACCAGTTGCGTACTGCTGTCGATCTAATTGACTGCCCTTCCCTCTCCAAAAATTTCAGGCCTTGTGCCTATAGTAGAAAAAGATTATTTTTCGTCTGTCTTTACGTTCTGAGTTCAAATTCCGTCGGGGTCGACTTTGCCTTTCATTCTTCCAGTGTCGATAAATTAAGTACCAGTTGTGTACTGAGCTCTGTGCTCGTTCCACTACCATCGCTTGACAACCGACATTGGTGTGTATACGTGCTCGCAATCTAGCGGTTAGGCAAGAGAGCCTGATAGAATAAGTACTACGCTTACAGAGAATATGTCCTGGGGTCTCTTTGTTCGACTAAAGACGGTGCTCCATCATGGCCGCAGCGAAATGACTGAAACAAATGAAACAATAAAAGAATGCGTGTGTGTGTGTGTGTGTGCGTGTGTTCCTCTGTGTGTTTGTGTGCGTGCGCGAGGGTGTCTGGCGATCGTAAATTTGTTCAATTGCCGGACTTGATGGTGTGTTGTGCTAAGGAGCAGATCATTTCCTCTTTCTGGGCCCTGCAATCACTTCGACACTCGACATGTGGTCGACACTCGACCGCACACCTGTTGAAGCAATTTCCCTGTGTTGGAGTGATGGTATTAAAATAAAGCACATGTATCTTATTTTTTATTCTTTTACTTGTTTCAGTCATTTGACTGCGACCATGCTGGAGCACCGCCTTTAGTCAAACAAATCGACCTAAGTCTTATTTTTTGTAAGCCTAGTACTTATTTTATCAACCTCTTTTGCCGACACGCTAAGTTACAGGGACGTAAACACGCTAACATTGGTTGTCAAACGATGGTAGGAGGACAAACACAGACACACAAATACATACAAATACATACATATATATATGTGTGTATACGACGGGCTTGTTTCAGTTTCCATGTACTAAATCCACTCACAAGGCTTTGGACGGCCCAAGGTGCCACACAGTGGAACTGCACCCGGAACCACGTAGTTGGGAAGCAAGCTTGTTTCTACACAGACACTCCTGCGCCTGTATTTGATCACGATAAGCAAATGTGTGCAGCTTGTTGAACAAGAAATTGCAGAAGCGTTCTTCTCAGACTACGAAAGACGACTATCATCATCATCAACATCAACATCATCGTCATATATGTTTGTACATATGTGCTTGTCTTATCATTATCTCTATTGCCAAAATACCATAAATAATATTGGTCCACAGCATTGTCACAAAACCACAATGTAATGTAATTTGTTGGTGTATTATGCTTCCAAACAAAATAAGATAATCTTTCGTCTGCCGCCTCTCTCTCTCTCTCTCTCTCTCTCTCTCTCTCTCTCTCTCTC
>NC_068991.1:73324521-73326485 GCF_001194135.2 Octopus bimaculoides
ATATATATATATATATATACGTATACATACATGCATATACATACACACAAACACACATACATACATACACACACACACATTTACACATGATATGATATATATATGCTATGTTATACTCCCACGAGGTGTATCAAAGTGCATGAGAAGGGATACAGCATTTAGATTCTATATAAGGATAATCTATTTTTTTTTTATCATATTTCTGTTTTAGTGCATATTTTTAATCCGTTAACATAACTTCACAGCAAAACAGAAACGAAATCATTTTCACATGGCTTTCTCTATTACGCAAAAAAGAAACAAAAATGCTGAACCGATAAATAAATTGTTTCTGTTGTGAGATACAAATATGTCAGACATAACAGTTATAGGCCTTCATTCGCACAACAAATATTTTGACGAATGGTGTAGAATATTCACTCGCAAACTGACCTGCTATGCTACGCTGGGGAAACATTTATAGAATTGATTTGTTTCTAGCTGTTCTGGAAATGGCAAATGAAGAGACACCCAGATATATTTCCATTGCATAGATCTATGCATGTGGTTTGTTAAATGTGATTCTACGAACATACTGCTGCCTTTGAGTAAGTAAATTAACAGTCCAGTTTGCAACATGTATTGTGTGGTTACTATATTTCGTTCATTTGACACAGTCCAATGCATACAAAATAAATAATAAATAATATATGATCAATGATGCAATAACAGTTATGAAACCCAGAATAGACAATACAACAAATAATATATTACAAATTTGCATTGTCTGTGGTTGAGTAGAGTAGGGTTAGTTGAATCGTGCTCGGCTCATAACTGAGCGGTCCGGAGATCGAAACTACGCTCTGCGAAGAAATGCCTAGCGGTATTTCGTCTCTCTTTTTGTTCTGAGTTCAAATTCTGCCGACGTCATTTTTGCTTTTTATCCCTTCGAAGTCGATAAATTAAATATCGATTGCGTACTGGGGTCGAAGGAATCCATTGCCCCCACCCCACCCCCAAATTTTCGGGCCTTGTGCTTAGATTAGAAAAAAATACACAATTTCAAACCGACACTTACTATTTTCAAGTATTTTTTTTTTTTTGTCCAGTCTCAACAGGTTTCGTTATATCTTGTCTGAATGAACCTTAATCTCACCCGATTTACAAATTAAAATAATTACTTGAATAGCATGTTATAATTTAGACGCAAGGTCAGTGATTTTAGAGAATGTAGTAAGTCAACTTCATCGACCTCAGTACCCAACTGGTACTTATTTTATCGACCCTGAAAGGGTGAGAGGCAAAGTTGGCCTCGGAGGAATTTGAACTCAGGACGCAAAGCGCTAAAAGAAATACCACGTAGGATTTTGCCCTACACACTAACGATTCCACTGAATGGCTTCACATTTCGGCACAAAGTCGGCAGTTTTATGGGTATGGGATTAATGATGTCGGCAGTTTTATGGGAACAGGATTAACAAAGTCGGAAGAAATGATGCAAGTGCTGTCTCACTGCCTTAATAATATACTGTAGCGGTCGACCTCGCCCTTCATCCTTCGGGATCGATGAAATAAGTACCAGTTAATCACTGGGGTTGATCTAATCGACTTACCCACTTCCTCGAAATTGTTGGCCTTGTGTCAGAATTCGAAACCAATAATATTTTATAGTTAATATTTGACAATCTATTGTTCCATTACTCTACATTGATAACACACAGAAAGAGAAACATACGGTCCATTGATCTGGAACGAGTAGGAAATATTAAAAGCTATATATATATATTTATATGGCTTTCAAAATAAGTGTTTCTGCATAGAGACACGCGCGGAGACACACGTACATATATAAAAGTTTTAGTCAATTATCTATATTATAAGTTGAAAATGAAGAATTAAAAATATTTCCCATGCTTGTCCCACTTACATGAAAAATAAGTACGCTGATAATACAACTATATATACATGAATATATATACATGAAT
>NC_068991.1:73326495-73327333 GCF_001194135.2 Octopus bimaculoides
TATATATATATATATAAATGGGAGAAAGTACGAAAAAAAACAACAACAGACGAGGACAGGTGGTGCACGCATACACACACACACACGTATATATATATATATATAAATATACAGAGATACATAGATAGAGAGAGAGAGAGAGAGAGAGAGATAGATAGATAGATAGGTAGGTAGGTAGGTAGATTCGACGGATAGAAGTAATTTTTTTATTATGAACATCTGTGTTCATACTGATAGACATAGTGGTTCCGTTAATGTCGATAGTGCGAAGCGATGAAATTGCAAACATGAAGAAACATAGTTCGATATTTGTGCGCACCCTCGTCCTGGGGCTTCCCTTACAACGTCAATCGTTGTCAGTTTAGTATCCTAAACTTTGTCTACAAAATAAGTATCCCGATGGGGTGAGGCCCAATGCAAGCGGAAGTTATTCCACTGAGGCTTTTCATTCGATCTACCTGTTCAGCAAAATCTCTTCAATGTAGACCCTTCCATAGACACCTCCCACTGTGGCTGAGTGGTAATATCTGATTTTACTGAAAATACAGCCCCACATTCTCGCAGTCCCCTTAAATGCTTCGCTTGGCATGAGGGACTATCGCAGCAAATTCAAGGAAATTGACCACTTACAATACCATTAAAAAGATAGGTCCAATTGATCTTTTTGAGGATAAACCGCACCATACTGTAACTTCTGGTAAATTGACACGATGTTCCTCCATAATATGCAGATTCTCAAGTCTCGAATGGGCACAATAGTGGAGCCTAATTGAGCCAATGAGATATTGCTTCTCTTCAGAATATATGTATATATATATATATATATATATATATATAT
>NC_068991.1:73328270-73331042 GCF_001194135.2 Octopus bimaculoides
ATATATATATATATATATATATATATATATATATATATATAGATAGATAAATAGAGAAAATCAAAAGTAGAATCGACCTGAATAGATTCTTGCTTTCTTAACCCTTCATCAGAAAATATATATCCGTCTTCTTTCTGTTACTATTACCTCTGATGTCGCTATAGATGGAGTGTGCAAACAAGGATTCATTCAAATTTGGCAACGTTGATCAACGAATCCATTTCTTTTGCTCCGAACAGTGTATAGTTATAGTCATAAGCTACTAATGTCTCTGTCAACCGAAGATGACTCTCATTTCTCCGTTAAACGTTTAACAAATCTAGAAACTAACCAAAACAGCGAGATAAAGCCAATGGAACCGCACACTTCTTCAATTGTATACCTTATATTTCGTTATTGGCAGAATCGTTAGTACGCCGGGCAAAGTGCTCTGCGTTATTTCGTCTATCTTTACGTTCTGAGTTCAAATTCCGTCGAGGTCAACTTTGCCTTTCATCCTTTCAGGGTCGATACAGTAAGTACCAGTTGCATACTGGAGTTGATCTAAGCGACTGGTGCACTCCCAGCAAATTTCAGGCCTTGTTCCTATAGTAGAAACGATTATTGGGGTTGTGTGCTAGCAGAATCGTTAGAATGATGGGCAAAGTGCTCTGTGGTATTTCGTATGCCATTACGTTCTGAGTTTAATTACCGACCATATCGACTTCGGCTTCACTTTGAACCCCCGGACTTGCTGGCCTTGTGCAAAATTTAAAATCTATATTTATTTATTATAATCCATAAAGGCTTTGAGATAAATTATGTCTTATTTTATCAACATTGTCAGCACATACTCCGCATGCACAGTTGAATTAAATCGTTGTCTGTTTACAGGATAACTAGCTTTAAGTTACAAATTTCCCCTTCTTTGGAGAGAAGATAAGTATTCTGTCTCTAACGTTGGACTAAAAAGATGCGAAAAAATCAGATCAGCTTACACGTAGATTAAATATACGGTAAAACAATTTTGCTTACTTTCCAGATTGACGCCCACATTTTAAATTTATTAAAAACTGCTTTCCTGGTCAAAATTACCGGAGAATATATGCGTTGTGTACCGAGATATAAATTCCATTAAAAATAAGTACGTACAGTACTATGAGCTTTTCGATTCATTTTGTCAGTGTGAGCGCTATTATGCCGATTATATTGGTCAGGTTCGGTGCTCTTCATCTGACGAAGGTATTATGAAGACTAGAAAATAATTAGATTGTCCTTAATTACTCTGTTGACAGAGAGTTAAAACTTGTAGTGTAAAAACAATGTTTACATTTTCAGAGCAAGTCTAAATTATTTTGTTTATCAAGACATGTATATGTTACATTTCAACACACACACACAGACGCATGAAAACTTATCAGGTGATGGTGAAAATCAGAGTAGATTATCATGCTGTTTTTTTCTTTTTATATAATATATATTCATACTTCTATGGATTCTTCCGAAAATATTGACGTCTTTATCAGATAATGTTTGTGCTTCGTAAAATATACATTTGCATATATGTAAATTATGGCGTTTATCTGAATATGTTTTTCAATGGATATCTATCTATCTATCTATCTATCTATCTATCTATCTATCTATCTATCTGTCTGTCTGTCTGTCTGTCTGTCCGTCTGCCTGTCTGTCGGTCTGTCTGTCTGTCGGTCTGTCTGTCGGTCTGTCTGTCTATCTATCTGTTTATATGTCTATCTATCAATCTCCCCTCCTCTCTCTCTCTCTCTCCCTCTATCTCTCTCTCTCTCCCTCTCTCTCTCTCTCTCTCTCTCTCTCTCTCTCTCTGTATATATATATATATATATATAGACACATATTCATAATACATACATACGTAGATGCATACATAATGTATTACTTCCGTACTAACACTTATTCAACACCGAATCGATGAGTTAGTTAAGTGTTCCTCAGTATTTATGTCTATGTGTGTGTGTTTGTTCCTGAGTGCACGTGCACGTACATGTATACGTGTGTACCTGTCTGTTGTTGTCTGTGCGCTCGCGTGTACGTACGTGTGTTTACGTTCGTGTGCTATTGTTACCTATATTGCTGGAAAATACCATAAATAATATTGATTTCTATATTCTGGCAAACGGCCAAATAAGTGCCTAATATTTCTGGTGTATTTAGAAGAGTTTTTCTCTCAGCACATCACCATGCACTATCTTTATTGCCATCCACTGACGTAATTGTGATATTTACTTGATATATATATATATATAGAGAGAGAGAGAGAGAGAGGGAGATCATGAAAAACGAACCTCTATCGGAGATTTTACGTCAAAGCGAGCGCTTAAATGTTATCGGTTGCACATGTATATACAAACAATAGCTGGACACATTTTGTTTGAAAATCTGGAGCTATTTCTCTTGACTAATAGGCCTTCGAAATGCATTTTCCATGATCCAAGTAATGTAACACAGTTAGAGGGCTTCGCTTACCTAAATTCCATCTATTCTGATGCACTCGATATGAATTTAAGCTGACGTATATAGATGCATAAACATGCATGTGCATATTCATGGCAACCGGTTCCTTTTCAAAATGAATATGTTCTCCACAAAATTGTTTTGAGTGATGCTGCAATTTAACGATGATAAATTGTTTAATGCTAAATTGAGTTTGTAAATACACGTATAAATAGACATGTAGATGGATAGATAGATAGATAGATAGATAGATAGATAGATAGATAGATAGATAGATAGATAAACAAATATATATATATA
>NC_068991.1:73331785-73337170 GCF_001194135.2 Octopus bimaculoides
ATTCATGATGCGGCGAATATATTGTCGTCTAAATTACGCAAAAATAAAAATAACATTTACATCTCATTTTAACAGATATATTACCAAAGTTACATAAAAATATCTTGAAATACTAAAGAGTAAATTTATTCAATAAAATCGCTATTAACTTCAACCATGGCATCCTGACGTCTTCGGAATCTCTTGCAACTCTTCTGGACGGTCTCCTTCCGGATCTCCTCTATTTAAGTTGGTCAATGCTGCCATAATCCTTGCCTTCAGTTCATCTTTGGTGTTACAAGGACTTTTGTTGGTCTCTCGCTCAACTGCGCCCCACACATAATCAAGCAGGTTGCAGTCTTCGGAGTTAGGTGGTCAGATGTTACGCGTGATGTGGTCAAACAAATTGCCTGAGAGCTGAGACTGAGTTCTTCTGCTTAAGTGTCTTGGTGCAAAGTCCTCTTGCCAGACATAGGGTCTTCAAGCTACCCTCTTGACCCAGGACAGCACTTCTCCTTCAGGCACGTCATGTAGGCCTCCATGTTGTATGGGAATATAAATGGAAGTTGACCATTGTGATATGGTGGAAATTATCCAGTCCGAAAGTATATTTAATAGCAAGAGTGGTTAATTTGTATAACGTAAACAATTCTAGTTGTGATTTCCTTTGATGTCTTCGGAAATTAGCTGTTGATTTTAGCACATCTCACGACCACCTGATATCTTTCTCGTTTCTTTGTCACTGCCACGTATTAATGTTTTTCAATATTTTTCTCTCTATAAGCACATTTACTGGAATGATGATGCACTCAAGTGTAGTCCATAGGTGGTATTTAAGCAAAAAATTCGCACTGTCCGTATTTATACTGTGATTTTTAAAAAAATCGAATATGATCAGAACTTTTAGAATCTGTGTGTGTGTGTGTGTGTGTGTGTGTGTGTGTGTGTGTGTGTGTGTGTGATTGTATGTGTGTGTGTGAGGTGATTAGTATGTTTATTTTTAAATTGTATAATTGTATGAATTCTCGGGGGTAGGACACAAATTCACAAAGATTTCCTGCAAAAATTCAAAAAATAAAAGTGCTATTCCGGAGTATATGAGATACTTAAACCAAAATCTCGCCGTATACAGACACGCATATGCATATACATACAGACACACATACACACATACATACATACATACATACATACATACATACATGCGTATATACAAAGCATGTTTCCACATAAATTCCGTCAATCAAATTTCCTGCACAGCTATAGTAGATGACACTCGCCCATTGTGCCGCGCTTTGGTGAATGACCCAATAAAATGCCTTTAAGAGAGTCCCTAACACTGAATAAGCTGCTACTCCAAATGAGTACTGAAACAATATCACAGGAATACCACACAGAAAACATCGCTGTAATAGCCATATACGCAGAATTATTACTTAAGAATACTATTCGTAATTACCAGGTTTAAACGCCAAATGCTTCCAAAGAATAACGGAATTCCCTTGTTTAATCTATGAAACTCGATCGATTCATATGATACCAAAGTTGAAAACGAACACAAAGGAGAAAGTAACACAAAAAGAATACTAGAGATAGGTTCCAATGATTAAACACAGACTACAAAGGTGTCGAGAGTGTGACAAATTACTCGCTTTCGATACGTTTATCTGCGTTTCATCTTATCATATAATCATTGAAAGAGAAATCAAATGAAACATGTATAAATAAATATGTACATATGAAGACACGCAGACATGTATGCGGCACATGCACGTATATGTATGTATGTATGTATGTATGTATGTATGTACGTATGTATGTATGCGTAGATGCACACAGATGCACACGACTACAATTATATGCACAAACGCATATACATGTATGTATGTATGCATACATAGATACAAACGTATATATATATATATATATATATATATATATGTGTGTGTGTGTGTGTGTGTGTGTGTATGTATGTATCTATCTATCTATCTATCTCTCTATCTATCTATCTGTCTACTTATCTGGATCGGTCCGGACTTCCAAATGGAGAAGAACTGGGACGAGATAACAAGTAGGGTGGCCACTCTCACCCAGCCATGGACCGAGAGAAAGCTATCCCTAAAAGGTCGTGCGGAGGTGGCGAACGCGTATAGCGCATCCATAGTCGATTACCGTCTGACTGTCGTGCCTTGTCCCGACCCTACCACCACTAAACTAGAACTCATGCTCTTCCGCTCTTTGTGGCAGGGAAACGTTCCGATGGTTAGGCGATCCATTTGCTGTCAACACCCGCTAGATGGAGGACTAGGCATGCTGTTGTTGATGATATGCAGACGTGCGCTGAGACTGCGACATGTCTGGCGCTTCATACACGATGGTGAACAGGTGTGGTCACCGTTTGTGCGGCGCGCTTTCCCGCAGCTCGTCTCTTTGGTTGAACTGCAGTCGTGGATCAAACAGACACCGAGACTGCGCGAATGGCACCGTGAGTGCCGCCTTGCTCTCAAGCAATTCTGCCGTCCGGGACCAAACTTGTGCGAATTCAATTCCTCAAAGGCGTTCTATATAGGATTAGTGGAGGGGAGGTGCGACGACGTCCTCGGGGAGAATCTGGGCGTCGACGAGGAACACCTGACCCGCCTGTTCAGAATAACCTTCGGGCCGGGACCTATTGAAAACCACTAGAGATCCCAGGCCCGGCAGTGCTATCGGGAAGCACTGCCCGTTCGGGATAAGCACTACAGGCACGTTTCGAGACATACCGGGCCGACTTGCCCGAGATGCGGTCAGAGCGACGAAACCGTTCTGCACGCACTCGTGCAGTGTCCAACCATTTCGGACTTGTGGGCCAATGCCGAATGGCTGCTGTCACGTGGTCGTAAAACGAATTTCTAAAGCACAAATCTATATATATCAATGCTTGCTTTTGTGTCATCTTATAAACACAAACAATTAAAAATTACTCTGAAACATTTCTCAATACTTTATACTGAAGTATACATCCATATTTCCAATCTGATTTTTCAACCTCATTTTTCCTTTCCGAATTTTAAAAATAGTTACTGAGTGCTTGACCGAAGAGCAAGGTCTCTCTGTTGAATCCTTTCAGCCTCGTATACCATACACCCTCTTTTGCCATCACCACAAGACAGAGGAACACTGTTTGACCTGCCTTGTTAAAGGTGGGTGGTTGAGTGATCCTTCCTTCACGCGATAATAGGTGATCGACGTAACTTCACAGGTCAGCAATGATTGGAAACTGCATGAGTGCGAACAATAATAATATTAATGGATTCTTTTCTTTGCCACAGGGGAATCAAAAAAAGGGGACATTATGAGGAGACCCCCTTCGGTCATGAATGACAATGGGATTGCACCTAGAAAGTTACCTTCCGAGGCACAAGTCCGAGCAAGGTTGTTTATGGAAAGCCAGCAGTCGCCCATGCATAACAGCCTCGCCTCTCCACACAACTGGTGTTATCCAAAGGAAAGGTAAAGGCCGATACAGCTTGGCACCAGTGATGTCACAACTCATTTCTACAGCTGAGTTAACTTGAGCAACGTGAAATAAAGTGTCTTGCTCAAGAACACAACACGCAGCTCCGGGAATCGGACTCACGACCTCAAGATCGTAAGCTCGACGCTCTGACTAATGAGCCTTGAGCCTTCGCAAGGGGCCATTACAATCTATTTAATTCAGACACAAAGCCAACAACTTTTAAGGGAGATATTATCAATTTCAATACTAGTGGCTTATTTTATCGACTACGAAATGGCAAAAAGCAAACCTAATCTCAATGGGATTTGGGTAGAAATGTAAGAAATTCGAAACGAATACAGCAAAATACTTCTTCCGTTGCTCTAACGATTCTGAAAGATCATTAGTAATAAGGCCATCGATTTTGTGGGTAGGGGTGGAATAGTGGACACCAGTATTTAACTAGTATTTAGTTTTATAGACACCGAGCGATGGAAAGGAATGGTGGACTCACCGAGATTTGAACTCAAAATGGAAAGAGACACAACAAAAATTTAACGGCATTTTCCCCCCGATGCACTAACGATTCTATCAGCTATCCCTCATTCTCTTCCACAACCACCACTTCCTCCTCCTCCTCCTCCTCCTACTACTACTACTACTACAAAGTGCATCACTCATGCGACACAGTCAGAGACAATTACAAGTAATTAGTGAATTAGTACAAATGGTACACTTGGTACTTCTACACTAAATACACTATCAATACCAATGTTACGGCGACGACCAGCCACCGTCTACCATCACGAACATGATCACCGCCGCCGCTGTAGTCAACATGAACAACAACAACAACAACATCAAGAATTGATTATAGTTACAAACAACAAATATTGCACTACCACTATACCACCAGGACCACCACAACCACCACCAGGACCACCACCACCACCACCTACTACTACTTCTACAACAACAACAGCTACTACTAATACTACTACTACTACTACTACTACTACTACTAATAATAATAATAATAATAATAATAATAATAATAATAATAAAAAGTAGTAGTAATAGTAGTAGTAGTAGTAGTAGCAGCAGCAGCAGCAGTATCAGCAGTAGTAGTAGTAGTAGTAGTAGTAGTAGTAGTAGTAGTAGTAGTAGTATCAAGTGCTTTGACACTTGCTACGAGAAGCCTGTAAGCGGTCGCTCGACCTGCTGTAAATATTACCCGAATCTCACTCACACTGGCATAAATAAGCAAGGCTAGATTTGATGATGTAATCCCTCACACACACACACACACACACGCACACACACACACAAACACACACACATACATATACATACATATACATACATATATACATATATATATATATATATATATATATATATATATATATATATATATATGAAAAAGTAAAGGAAGATTAGGTGGTCAGAGTTGCAACACGTTTAATCGTAAGTTTACACGATCAAAGCTGAGCTGATGTAATTGTTATATGTCACAATAACGACAGTAACAACACTCGATGCTGCTGCTGCTACTGCTGCTGCTGCTACTGCTGCTGCTGCTGTTAGTGCTTTATCATATTTTATTTATTTTGGCTTTTGGCTTTAGTTACAAGGCAGATAAGTACAAAATAAGAGGCGTTTAAAGTAATGCATACATAATACCACGTGCAAATGTATATATATATAATCATGCACACACGCACACACGTACACACACACACACACACACACACACACACACACATATATACGAGACGATGCAAATATCTAGCTGTATATGACAATAGATATTTGATAGATATTTGCATAATCGAGTTCCAACACACAACACCTACATACACTCAGATAAATACATATATGTATATATATATATATATATATATATATATATATATATATATATATAT
>NC_068991.1:73337955-73342745 GCF_001194135.2 Octopus bimaculoides
TGTGTGTGTGTGTGTGTGTGTGTGTGTGTGTGTATGTGTGTGTGTGTGTGTGTGTGTATATTTCAAAGAACTAAATATTTTTTTATTCATCTAAGTTTGGTTTGTGGTTTTTCTCAAAACATGTTATGACAAGAAGACTTGCTGCCTGGGTATTGACTTATCCCTCATATGTGCAAATGTTCACAATTGTTTGTCTGCTATCGGGGTCTCGATATTGTTGATGATGATGAGTCATTCTATGTTTACCCTCGTTTGTCCTATGTAGTCTGCTTTTTATCCGTTACATTTAATAATATGAAACAAATTTCGTACATGATATGATTTCCTACATTAAAGATTTTTCCTGATTTCTGTTCATGAGATGCGCTTCTCAGAATGTTAATCCAGATCGCGTAGGAAGCAGCATTTGGCATAGGATTACGTTGGGGTTAATGATTTCGACTAAGTGTTAGAATTAGGTTTATTTTTAAATGTAGTGCTGGACTTAGTGTAAGGTTTAATATTAGTGTTAATTTTACGTGTCGTTGTTAAGTTTCGTGATGGTTGTGATGCATGTGTCTGGCGTACCCTTATCACACGGGCAGCCATGAGGGGTATATTGGGCTTCATACATTTGTACCTCAGTGTCACTTTCATGACATGTGCTACTCCCTCAAACAATAATAATAATAATAATAATAGACAAAGCAACAACACTCTGGGATATACCGACAGAGAAATAAAGATTAATAGACCGGATATAGTTGTCAGAGACCACCAATAAACATGCCTATTAATCGCTATATCGATCCCAACAGATGTCAATTCTTCTGAAAAAGAAAAGGAGAAACTCTCAAAATACAAAGATCTGGAAATGTAGATAAGTGGAATGTGGATCCCCAAAACAGCAAAAATTCCTATAATAGGAGGTGTATTCAGACGAATACATAACCAAAAGCAGCAGAACTTACGAATGTATGTAACATACAGAAAACAGCACTACTAGGTAACGAACAATTTCCACGTAAAACACTTTCCATGCAATGAAAAAGTGCATGAAAAATCGGCTAAGTGGGAGAAGAAACCTCTTCACGGCAAATATGTGGCCCGTAGCACACAAGCTGGTGTTGACCAGAAGCAAACTGATCAGTGGCTACAGAGATCAGAGCTAATGGCAGAGAGTGAAGGCTTCATCTTAGCTGCTCAAGATTAAAACTACCAAGCCAATATGATAAAAAGATGGAGTAGATCCAAAGTGCCGATTCTGTAATGATGAGATTGAAACAGTGGACCACCTAATCTCTGATGTAAAGTTTTAGCACCAGTGGTGTATATATATCAAGACCCGACAGAGTTGGCCAATATCTACACTCGTTGATATGTCGGGATTATAAATTAAAATTGTTGACAGGCTGCAACTGAAGGGGAAAATGTCACGATTCTTTGTACATACAAACGGAATCATCAAACCTAATAAACAAGATATTGCTATAAAAGACCAGAAGAAATAATGACTGTCTATTGATCAACACGAGTATTCTTTATGATCATAACGTCTCGGCAAAAGCATCTGACAGCCTCAGAAAATATTAAGATGTGTTCAGTGAAATCGAAAAACATGTGGCATCTCAACACGGTTACACTACTTTTGCTGGGCTTGAGTGGACTCCATCGACCACAACATGTTGTATTCTATTCGCCAGAAGTTTTCCACGGATTCCAACATTTGCCAATTTTGAGAGTATGACATTTAGAGTCAATCCTGTCGAACGCTTTACTGAAGTCAAGATATATGACATCAGATTTCGAACCTGTTCCCAAGGCTTTATAAACATATATATATATGTATATAATAACACTAACAATGAGGGTTATTACGAAGTAGTATTAGCATTACTTTTAATTCCTTTCTACATATATATACAGCCTCAAATAGACCTACACGTGTTTCTATTGCATCCATTAGCAACCGTTGCATTTGCAAACTTACTATAATACTGGTGCAGTTTCTTAAGGGCTTTTAGTCTAATATATACATGCATGTGTGCCGGTGGATTTGTATGGTTCGTATATGTATATAAATATGTGTGCGAAAGAATTGGGAGATCTTTTGCATGAACTGACATTGAAAGCCGGGTTGCTACAGAAACAATTGTAAGTGATTCTTGACGATGTGTTAAAGTCTTTCATTGCTTTCCTAATTGGATTATAAGTGTTTAACTTTTTCGCTAATCCGACACAGCGCTTTTGCCGTTGTAGAACCTGGATTTTCTACATCTGATGAATTTTGATTTCAGTCTAGAATGCCACATTGCAGATAGCTTAAAGCTCGAGTTGAGTGCTACATTGGAAACATCCTATCATTCTATCCTCCGAAGGCTTTATATTTTTGGTCTAAACCGAATATACTTTTTTTATATTTTCGAACGTATATACATATACATATACTTACCTCCCAGCATCGCCGCACACACACACACACACACACACACACACATACATATATATATATATATATATATATATATATATATATATATATATATATATATGTATAATATATATACACACGCACCCACACACACACATATATATATATATACACACACATATATGTATATATATATATATATATATATATATATATATGTATATGTATGTATGTATGTATGTATGTATGTATATAGATATGAATATAGATATAGATAGATGGATAGATAGATAGATCGATCGATCGATAAATAAATAGATAGATACAGATAGATAGACAGACAGACAGACAAACAGACAGATAGACAAAAAGACAGACTGATAGATAGATAGACAGACAGATAGATAGATAGATAGATAGATAGATAGATAGATAGATAGATAGATAGATAGATAGATAGATAGATATCGGTAGACAGACAGATGGATAGATAAATAGATAGATAGATCGATAGATAGATATAGATGGATGGACAGATGTCATGGCAGACTGCCACACTTATAGTCATCTTCTAACATTTACTGACCTCTTACTTCATAACAATAACGCATTCAGCATCTTTTCTTGACATCTCCTCCTCCTCCTCCTTCTCCCGCACCTCCGTTTCCAGTTCCATCGTCAGTGTCGCCGTCACCACCACAACCACCATCATCATCATCGTCGTCGTCGTCGTTAACAGCGACAAAAACGAGAAAGCACAAATGTGATCGACAGACCAGCTAGAAATAGCAGCCAATAACTGCAATGCATCTCCTCTCCGACGGATTATATTTTTGTAGAATCTTTAAAATAGGAAAATATGAAACATTAGATAAAATTTTATCCGACTTCGATTAATATATATTAACGAACGAAAGCTACAACATAAGTGGGACACTGCTGGCAAGAACTGGAAAGCATATCTTGGTGATTAAGGGTTACAAAAACCACAACAACAACTTCTACAACAACTAGTACAACAATAACCACAAATCCAACAAATGGGCATTTCCGGTCTTAGTTTATATAAAGGAAACCACTGAAACGTGACACGCGTAGCAAAAGTTACGTGTGCATAGCAGAATATCTTTAGCACTCATCCTATACGCCTGCTTGTCTGCACACAACTACTTCTGTCTGAGCATCGAGATCTTTGTCACTAGAACTAGCTATATACCCGACTTTCTCTCCTTCTCTCACTCTTTCTTTCTTCTTTCAGCCTTTCTCTAATTCTCTCTCTTTCTCTCTAGCACTCTGCCTGTCTATCTCTCTCGGTTTGTATTTCCTTTCTCCTCTAGACTACTTACGATCTCCCTCTCTCTATATCTATCTATCTATCTACCTACCTACCTATCTATCTATCTATCTATCTGTCTGTCTGTCTGTCTGTATGTATGTAGGTAGAATAGATAAATATGTCTATCTCCCCCCCCTCTCTCTCTTTCACTCAATTTTTCTTCTGTTTGTTTTTTCTCTCTCTGTCTCTCCTTCTCCACTTTTCTTCCCTCTGTCTAGACCTCATTCCACACTTACCTCATATATCTTGTGATTTATGCCTGTCTGTTTGATATACAAACAGGCATATATGCATATCAAACAAATGATTATATATCGATGCATGTGTATACACACACACACACACACACACACACACATACGAAACTCCGAGTAACAACGGGGGAAAGGCCTTAGCTTCGATCGAATAAATTTATCAACACTACTTACGTATCGAATGCTTCTTTACTCACGTTTGCAAATTCCAACACACCGCACACGTGCGCACACACACGTACAAATATATATGCACTTATATACATATGTATTAGCTATTAGCTTATATGTATATATATATATATATATATATATATGTATGTTTGTATATATGCATACGTGTATATAAATGTGAATATAGATATATAAGCATGAATATATATGCGTATGTGTGTGTCTGTATATACATACACACATACACATATATATTCATGCCTATATATTTATATACACATACACACTTACACGCCAACAACGGCAACATATCCTGCGCTTGGGCACTCAACCTGCTAGAATTATCGGCCAAGATTTTCGTCAAATTACATCCTCTTTGATAAATAGACACGTTTATAAGGTACTATGTCTGGAACTATGTAGAAGGAGTGGTCATGTTTGGAATGCATTTGGTCATAGGTCTGCTCAACCAGTACTTACATATGATTAAGTTAAACAACACCGTTATACATACATACATAGATATATACATACACAGACATATATGTATATGTATATATATATACGTATATATACGTATATATATGTATTTATATATATGCATATATATATATAT
>NC_068991.1:73342755-73348104 GCF_001194135.2 Octopus bimaculoides
TTTTTCTTATAGTGCCACTTTAGAAACCAGTTGCTTACGCCAGCCACAACGCAAACCTTGGCATTGAAAGATGGACACAGAAAAGACGTGCAGGCACCGCTTCATGTCTGTGTGTTAGCATGTGTTTCATCTATTTGATAAATGTAATAAAAATATATATGTATATGTATGTTTATCTTGATATGCATATGTGTATGTAAGGTGAAACGAAACGGTGCAATAGTGCCAACAAGAGGGGGAAGTCTTATGCTGAGACAAGTGTGCGCATTCTTGGTCACATGTAACAAGCCGATACATGCTTGCTTCCGTAAGAATTTTCCTTACTGCCTCCCTCCTTCTCTCTCTCTCTCTCCATCTCTGAGTTTCACTCTCTTTCTTTCTCTATTTCTTCCTGTATTTCGAGCAGTTGTTGTACTTCGTCTAGGCGTTCGCCTCTATTCATTCAACCATTCATTCATTCGTATATTTATTTATTTAATCATTAATTCTGTCATTCGTTCATTCTTTCAATCGTTAATTCGTGCCTTCTTTCTTTCCATTCGTTCGTTCGCTCGCTCGTTCGTTCGTTCGTTCGTTCCATGCTCTATCGTTTCAATCTTTCTTTCATTTATTCATTTATTCATTAATTGCATTCAGAATCATAACACAACTGAAAACACGACATTACCATTACAATTGTCTGCTAGCAACTACAAAACAATTACGAAATACACACACACACACAGAGACACACAGAGACACACACACATACACATACACACACGCACACACAATACAATAGGACCACCCCGATAACACCCACAAACTACCCACAAAGAAAACGAAGGAAGAAAGACTAAACAAACAAACAAAACACGGTAAAAAGACTTAAGCAAAAACAAAACCCGCTAAAATTAATAATGAAAGAAAAGAAAAAAGTAAACGCGAAACACGGAATTGGTTTCTACCAATGAACAACTCAAGAATACTTATTCCCGGAGACAACCACTGAAGCCGTTTGGTCGTCTCATTTGTTGTTGTCCAATATTTTTCCGTTCTGTTGCTGTTTTCTTCGCTGCTGCTGTCTCCACTCTTCAACGTTTGTAACTATTCTTTATATTTTCATTAATATTATTTTTATTTTCATTTTCATTTTCATTTTCATTATTATTATTATTATTATTATTATTATTATTATTATTATTTTTATTTTCCATTTTTATTATTATTATTATTATTATTATTATTATTATTATTATTATTATTATTAATTATTAATTATTATTAGTGTTGTTGATATTGTTACGACCATTATCATCGTCGTGGTCGCCATCGCCGTCGACGTCGTCGTCGACGTCGTCGTCGTCGTCGTCGTCGTCGTCGTCATCTTCGATAGCGACCCCGAGAAGAAGAACATCAACAACATTCTCTTCAGATTGGAAAATACCATCAACTCGACTACCTTCGACGGTGCTTTCTTTATCTCGCTGCTTGTTTTGATTAGCAACTCCACAACATCAACACCACCAACAACACCCACCGCCGCCACCTTCTGGTCTCCCTCTCTCTCTCTTCCTCCCTCTCTTTCTCTCCCCTTCTTCCTCACACACACACACACACACATACACCGCAGGGGAAAATACTCCACCGGTAGGTGTTGATCCACGTGAACGACGATAACACTTGCTTTCCTTGTCTGTTTTCTTCTTCTTATTATTATTATTTTCATTCTCTTATATTTTCCTTTTCTCTTCCTCTCTTCCTCTCTTCACTTCCTCCTCATTGTTCTGATGTCTGAAACTTCCTCTACCTTACCTGATTACCTTATATTCCCCCCCCCTCTCTCTCTCTACTATTACCTTCTCTTCTCTTTCTATCTCCTTCAATATATCCATTCATCATTTTATTTCCTATTACTTTCTAGAAATTTCCAATCACTTTCATCTTCTTTTTCCCTCCTATCTCCATTTTTCTCTTCATTGATTGATACATAAACCTCTTCATTCCACTTTCCCCCCCTCTCTCTCTCTCTCTCTCTTTCTCCCGCTCACACTCTCTCTCTCTCTCTCTCTCTCTCTCTCTCTCTCATTTTATATTCCACGTTCTCTGTCACCATACATATACAAACAACTGTATATCTACACACATATACCCAAACTTATATTTGTACATACAGACACTCACACAGATTTTGTGTCTGTCTGTTTGCCTGTCTGTCTGTCAGTTGCTCTCTCTCTCTCTCTCTCTCTCTCTCTCTCTCTCTCTCTCTCTCTCTCTCTCTCTCTCTCTCTCTCTCTCTCTCATTCTCTCTCTGCTCTTTCTCTCTGTCGTTTTCTCTATCAGTTCTTCAGTGTTTGTTAACAGAACATTTTTATCGAAAGCACCATCGCTATCTCCGCTTCCCCACACCGCATCTTGTATTCGATTTGTCGCTTTCTTTCTATTTTATCCTTTTTTTTTTACTCACACACACACACACGCACACACACACACATACATACACACACACAGACGCACACAAATACACACACACCCTTTATTCCATCATTTAGCCAGCCAATCCTCAGATCAACCACTCAAACATCCAGCCTCGTTCTCGTACAACTGTCACACATACCCAAATCCAAGCAAAAACTCTCCATTAGTTCACTTTTCACTAAGGCACTCATTCAGTGACAACATACCAAGGCTTTTGAGCCATTTTGAATGCAGAAAGACCAAGCAATACCCGATAATAATAATAATAATTTATAGGAAAAGTGTGTGTTCACCCGGATTGACCGCGTTAACCATTTTTATATTTCAATTGAACTGAAACTACAGTTTTGTTTCTAATTCTTACTTGGCAATTTATTTATTTATTTAGTTAGTTATTTTAGTTGTTTTATTTTTAATTAATTAATCTTTACAAATTCTTCTCGATTCTTTTAATTTTACCCAAAGGGATGATTTTGTCTGGAACAAATTAATTAACTGGAACAAGTTAATTAACGCAAAAAATCGTAAAAGAAATAACGTAACGAATACAAACTCCAGTCAAAATTTAAAAAAAACAACAACTATTAGAAGAAGAAGAAATAATAATAATAATAATAATAATAATAATAATAATAATAATAATAATAATAATAATAATAATAGTAATAATAACTTAATAGCAGTAATAATAATTAAAGGAAAATTCTTCCACCAGTAAGAAAAACAAAAACAAAACAAAACAAACTCATTTGAATTACTCTACTCTAAGAATACGGAAGCTTATACCATTTTTAGGTAAGTAAAATTTTGTTTCTTATTAGATAACACAACATCATACCAACAACAAAAACAACAACATCGATAACACTGCTTTTGCCATTAGCGTCAATAAAAATAATAACAAAGCAAATCTCTACATAGTGGCTCTATCCGTCGGAAATAGCAGCCAAATTTCTTTGAAAAGAAAACGAAAATAACACACGAATTCTTTGGATGTTTTAGTAATATTCAAAACACAGAATTGTCACAGCATGAGCGTTTAAATTTATTTTTTTTTAATCATACATTCACACGATCAGGTGTAAATAAGAACCTTGATTATTATATAACAGGGTCTCGGTATTTCGTATAATGTAGGGATATAGAAGGGGTTTAGTGTATTTCTGATTATTTTATCGGAGCCGGAAAAAGGAAAGACAAAGGTGACTGCATTGTGATTACATATTATTTTAAGCTTTTTTTTTTTTAGTTGAGGGTCGGCCATGCACGTTGCATTATTTAATTTTAACCTCATGAGTAATTAGACCTGGCAAAACCCAACTCTGAAGTTTTATAAACAGCTACAACAACGACGACAACAAGACCAATAACAATAACAACGGAAGACCATGCCTTTACGTAGCCGTTCGATCTGCTAGAAATAACAGATAAATTCTTTTTAACCACACCCTAATTTTCCCGGAATTAGGGAAGGCCAGATTGGACAATATAGCTGAATATATGCAAAAAAGGGGGCATGGCTATAACTGAAACGCCTTCGATTATGTCTGCAGAATTAGAACCTATCTGGGGCTATAAAACAACATCAACAACAAAAACAATGATAAGGACCACAGTATGATAGGGTAACTAAGAACTTTGAGTGACATGCTGTGTTGTTAACGTGTTTTTAACCCCAAGTAAATCTTGGCCGAGCAGACCTACGGTCAAAAGTCTTTCCAGCTATAACCATTCAAAATCTGTTGGTTTTTTTAAAAATCAATTACTGAAAACATTTTCTACAGTGCACTTCTGTATTTAAGACGGTAAAATGTAATTTAAGGAAAATTTAATTGCTATTTCTAGCATGTAGATGTTTACTTGTTGGCTTGAGTAGCGGCATGTGTTTTGACGTAACACAAGGTCAATTTTTACACGAAATCTGATATTGACGATTAAATAAATACCCAAATATTATTTATTTCTCTTAAACAAAGATTAACGCTTACATAAAATCGCAGTCTGAGAATACTACCAAAAACTTCATGTTGGTAACTTTCGAAAGGGCACCGGGTTCTTTTTAATTTTATTATTTTTTTTTTAATTCTAACAACGGTGCCATTTTAATCTCGAACCCGTGTTGCAAGCTGTTATCGCCAGAAATTAATTAAGACGATACAGAACGCATGGACTAATTTTTTTTGTTTTCTTTTAGTTCCAATAACAGTTATTTGAATGAAGGGGGACGATATGATTACGAACCGTTATTGCTTTTCTGAAGGTGTTTCACGACGTTAAGGAAATGGAAATGCTTTTTGATGTGATACCGAAAACTAGGTTGCACACTCACCACGCACATGTGATGTCATGTAAACAGCATTCCTGGTTAGTAATATAAATAGCAATGATGGTATAATAAACGTAAAGTACATGTACAATATGTGCACGCTTACTTTAATTTTGTACATGAATAAATACAGACACATGCACGCACAAGCGTACACATGCACAGGCATATTTGTATATACATATATGTAAATATTGATGGAAAGATAGAAAGACAGCCATGGAGGTAGAAGGAAAGATAGGTAGACAGACAGATGGACAGATAGATTGACATATAGACAGACAGATATACAAATATATGAATATAGATAGACAGACAGATGGAGAGATAGACAGATAGATAGACAGATAGATAGACAGATAAATAGTTTGGTACGTATATAGATAGACAGACAATAGATAGATAGATAGATAGATAGATAGATAGATAGATAGATAAATAGAAAAGGGGAGAGAGGGAGAGCTAGAAAGAAAGATAGCTACGGAATGTGCGCATGACCTTTGTAGGTCTTTCGAGACCGGTTAGATCATTGCGGTTAATGTTCCCCTTCAACAGTCTGTTTGTGT
>NC_068991.1:73353471-73357097 GCF_001194135.2 Octopus bimaculoides
TCATCATCATCATCATCATCATCATCATCATCATAGTTATTTTAACTATTACGAGCTTTATATATAAAAGCGGGGATGTATTGAAATTTGGTGAGAACGAGCCTCCTGAAATCGCAAAAGTTATCTTCAGATTCTTGCAGAATGCTATTATGTTTATGTGGTAAATGCTATGTTTTATACAAGTTCTTTGAGGCCTCAAGAAACAACAAAGTACACGTCTTCACAATGAGTGTGTGTGTGTTTGTGTAGTAATGATACATTTCAGGGAACGGAGATCAAATAGAGATAATTTAAACTTTCATATGCTTGTTGCAATATTTGCAATTAAAAAAAAAAAGCTTTAAGAGATTCAAATATTCTCAAGTTGATAGTGTTTTTCTGAGGATTTAAGCTGTATCCATGAGAGATAATTTGTCTATTGCTCTGATCACTTTCTGTTCCCTAGAATTTGATCATTGGTATTTAAGGGCACCATTTGATATTAATTCTAAAGTTACAGTTGCCATTCTTAAACACCACATTTTTGCGATCCTATTTCAAGGTTCTTGTATTTACTTAACTCATGAAACATTTGCACAGAGTTTGCTGGGATTGACAGATCTATGAGCAAACATGTTTTGTCAATGTTATTTTTCAGTACAATATCTGGTTTATTAGCCTGAATAACTCGATCGGTTTGAAAACTAAGATTTCAAAAGGCGGCGATGTCGTATTTTCTATTACTTCAGTAGACTTACACTTCCGACAGTTCTTTTCAAACGGGAGCCCAAACCAATGGCATACGATCCAGTAGGAATACCGATCAAGTCTGTCGTAGCTATTAGCATATCCGCTTCAATCTAACATAGAGCAACCAAACATGACATGGTCAATTGTTTTTCTGGTTGTACCACGAACACGGTAGGCAGGAGCAGCATTATTTCTAAGCATATTGGCTTGGTAATCTCTTGCAGAAGCATACTTATCCGGAACTGCTACAATAAAGTTTTCTTTTTCTAATTCATGTCTGAGCGTAGACAGCCACCGATAAATTTACAGTAATTGCTCGTCATATCGCGGTTCACATATCGCGCCCTCAGTACATCGCGGATTTTTCTGGATAATATCCGTAAATTTATATCGCGGACCCCTCAGTAGATCACGAGTTTCTGCAGCCGATAGGTATTTATATCTTACTTAGATTTTGGTTACTTCTGTGGTAAAATAAGCATTTTCGCGCCTAAAATTAATGAATTAATAAATAAAAATACAGTACAATGCTGCACTGTATAACACATTAATTAAAATATATTTTCTACTCTAGGCACAAGGCCTGAAATTTTAGGGGAGAGGGCCAGTCAATTAAATCGTCTCCAGTACACAACTGGTACTTAATTTATCGACCCCGAAAGGATGAGAGCAGAGTCGACCTCGGTGGAATTTGAATTAATTGAAATACATTAAAAGAAAATACGTAGTGTACCGTAGATGAGTAAACGAAGAACCGGATATGCTGTATGGAAAACAAAACTCGGGAGGCGAGTGTGTGGTGTTGTTTTGCTTTTCTGTGTAAAGCTGTTAATTTATTTCAAGCCCTACCATGTCCCCCAAATGTTCTGCACCCTCTAAGGCTTCCGGCAGCGAATCCAAGCGCAGAGAACGTGAGACACCCTCGACATGCAAAAACAGAGAAGACACGGGTACTCCTAAGAGTGGGGAAGAGAGTTTATGAAAATTTAAATATATAAAAATAATAAGCTAAATATATACAAATTATAAAAATAATAATAAATATACACGGTACAGTACTGTTTCTACTTCGCAGATTTTCACCTATCGCGTGGGATTTTGGAACGTGATAGTCGAGGGATTACTGTGTATCTCAACATCAGAATTGCCAGCTCTTGTTGGGTATTTAGCACGTACTTCCTTACGTTTTCATCTATTTAGCTCTGAGATTCCTGTGGATTTGGTTTCTTTTATCTGTTTTGCTTTCACAGAGAGTTCTTCTGCTTCGTCTAACTACATATCAGTCTCGGAGATCTACACATATTTCTTTGCTTCTTTTGGTACTGAGTCTGGTTTCTTGGTACTTCCAAATTCAAGCATCCAGTTATTTATTGTTCGTTGAATAGATGTTTAAACCGACGGAGTTGTCTTTACAAATAGTTGCAGTTGCATTAATCTTCGTTTTCTTTCATTTAGCGGATTGTATTTTCTCTCCACTTCTGGCTCTCGGTGAAGCATGCCGGGCGTCGTGAGAAAGTTGCGTACTTTTATGGAAATTTTAACTCAACGATGGACCATATTAAACGATATTAAATCTGTAGATCACAACAGGAATAGCCGGTGCATTGATGGCGTCAGTCCTGTTTCTTGCATTAAATTCGCTTTTTCTTAAGAATAGTGTAACTACAATAACATTCTTTCCATTTTATCACCATCCTTCTCCTCCTCATCATCATTATCATCATCAATATCACCATCGGTATTATTTGATGAAAACACACAGCTTATTTTGCTGAGTATGATGGAATGTGTCAGCTGTCTACAGCCAGAAGACTAAGGTGGCACTTGTTTACTGGCCATGCTTATCATCATCATCATCATCGTCGTCGTCATCACCACCACCACCATCATCATCATCATTATTATTATTATGTTTTGCTTTGTATTTGTAGAAGTTGACTCCAACTCTCACCCAGAGACCTCAAGTGTCAACAAGTTATAAGTTGAAGTTGGTGTTATGGCTAGGGTGTTATGACTATATTTTTGGTTTTGCACTGAGTATCGTTCTAGAGAATGTCTGTCAAAACCTAAGTAAATTAGAAGTTTGTTTTAAAAGTAATTTGATTATCAGATGATAGTCTGACGTTAAGATGACAGCAAAAGGAGCTTTGTTGTTGTCTACATTTAAAAGTATTTTGACAGAGTTTATAGATTGAAATATTTTGGGATTACATAGACAATATTTTACGTAGGATGTGGGTAGTTCCCATGAGTACCATTTCTTGAATTTCTTCCATTTTGGGATTTCCTGGTATCTGAACTAGGTAGCAATCTGCCCCTTTTGCTATCGTCCCTAGAGCGCCTATGGCAACAGGTATTGTTTTAATCTTGAGGTTCCAAATTTGGCCAATTTTTATTTCAAGATTTTTATACTTGCTCAGTTTTTGGTAGGTCTTGACAGTTACATTTATGGCGAGTGAGACGGTCATATCGATTAGAAAGCATGTTTTTTGTCTGAAATCCTTCAATATAATGTCTGGCCTATTTGCATCTATCTTTCTGTCAGTTCGAACGGTGAATTATTATTATTATTATTGTTCAGTAGTTTTATTTTTATAACGTGCTTTCACTTCATTACCGAGCGCAGCTCTGTGCGCCTTGGGTATGTGCTGTGGTGCTCTTATGTTTACTGTATTGAAAGTGTTTTGCGTAGAATGTGTGCAGTACCCAGTAGTGCAATTTTCTGTATGTTATATATATTTGTAAGTCCTGGTGTTTTTGTTATGTATTTGTCTGAATATTTTTTTATTATACCTAAGGCACCTACTATGATAGGAATTGTTTCTGTTTTTAGACTCCACATTCGAGTTATCTCTATTTCCAGGTCTTTGTATTTTGAAAGTTTTTCCATTTCTTTT
>NC_068991.1:73359162-73364160 GCF_001194135.2 Octopus bimaculoides
ATATATATATATATATATATATATACATATATATATATGTATGTGTATATATGTTTGTGTGGGTGTGTGTTTATCCACCCACCATCGCGTGACAACCGATGCTGGTGTGGTTACGTCCCCGTCACTTAGTGGATCGCCAAAAGAGACCGATAGAATAAGTACTGGACTTACAAAAGATAAGTTCTGGTATCGATTTGTTCAACTAAAGGCGGTGCTCCAGCATGGCCGCAGTCAAATGACTGAAACAAAAGAATAAAAGAATATATATACGTACACGTATCTAACACACACACACACACACACACACACACACACACACAATGTACTATGAATGTATGTAAATGTGTGTATGTGTATATGCGCCCGTATGTCTGTGTACATGTGTGTATCTGTGTATATGTGTGCTTGAGTTTTCACCGGAGATCTTACGACCTTGCCTCATAAAATGCTTCGCTCCGGTTGTGAATGGACGCTGACTCGGTTATCTGCTCTCAAATCATATACGGAGAAGAAACGCGTCGGAAGAACAACACCTCATTCGCAACAGTTACAAATATAAACAGTCATATTACAGCAGCATAACTAAGAGGCGTCGTGACAAATAACTTCAATTAAAGAAGAAAATAAACAGGAACCATTTTGTCCGACACCAACAGCTCCATGTTAATATATATATTTTTATACAGCCAATGGTATATGAATTAAAATGATGTGATCTTGGTCAAATGGTGCTAACTCTCTCTTTGCCAACCGGGCTTTTGTTTGTAACGTAATGTTGCTAATGAACTTATACTTCCCTGGTACTGAAAAGCCTCAACTAAAATCAGAAGATCGACTTCTATGTAATAATAATTAGAATTGTATAGTAGAAATGGGAAAAAAAAGTTTTAATATAATGAATACATAAATATTAAAAGATGCAATTAATTTCAGTTCAATCCTGCAATATCATGATCGAAAAAATGGAACCCACTCCTAGCAACAGAATTTCTCGCATTTGTAATGAAGAGTAAAACAAACACTGAAAATCTAATCATACATACATACATACATACATAAATACATACATACAGACAGACAGACAGACAGACGTACATACATAGATACATACTCACTCATACATACATATATACATACTCACACATGGTGGTTGTCTATTCCTTAAACAGAGTTTGACCACCTCCTGCACCTACACCTTAGCCCTTTCATGGCGTCTGATGTGGCTTTTTAAACCAGACAGTGTTTTGAAAAAACACCCACACAGATTGCACCTCTGATTTGCACTACCAATACCTGCAAGTAAGTTCTGCTCATTGTGGATCCTAACATGTCTTTTAAGACCCCCATTGGATTTGCAAACCCTGTGGCACACACCACATTCAAACGTGTGCACAGACATATAATCAGAATAGCTGGGTGAGGTTTGTTTTCCATGGGTTCGCATACATACATACATATATACATACTCATGCATACATGTACACATACATAAATACATACCCACAGATATATACATACATACTCACACATACATGCTTACATACATACACATATATATATACATACATACACATATTCATATATACATATACAGATATACGTGCGTACATATAGAATCGCTTGTACACGCATGTATAAATGTACATGCATGTGTAAGTATGTATATGCTTCTATGTGTATATATATATATATATATATATATATATATATTCACTTACACAAACACACGCACACACACACACAAATATCTGTGTCTGTAAATATATATATATATATCTTTGCATATACATTTATACAGGAATATACAGGCTCTTATAATCATACACACAAGCGAACCTGAATACTAGCGCATATACACAAATATACACATCGCATAAATATACACCGGCACAATTCACGACTTTTCGGCTATCTCTACGTTGCACTTTATTAGACTCTCACTCTTTCTTCTTTCTTCACTACTACACATTTATGACCCGACTTTTAAACTAAAAATAACACTTTCCAAGTACGATCATACGTTATATATTTATCCAATCGAACTAACTGTCAGCCATACTGGTAATAAATCTTGCGGGTACGTGTGAGAATATACATACAGATATATATATACATATATATATATATATATATATATATATATACGGGTATGTGTGACTGTGTGTGCGTGTGTTATAAAAAGTGGAGTTTCCTGTTACCGATTATTCAAACGATTGAATGTGTCGTCTCTAATCACCAGTGTAAAACTTGAGTTCATGACTGAAGAAGCTTCGGCTTTCTATAAAATATAGACGTTGTCTATACTTTGCGCAACTTTGTAAATACAACATTTATGAAATCAAACACGCACACACACACACATACACACACATATTTATCATTGTGTATTAGTTTCAGCTTGTCGCTGTGCATCTACATTATTGCTATTGCTTGTTTATTTTAGACTCATTCCACGGTCTTGTCTCCAAAGTATATCCAGGAATGAGTTGGACAGAGCTGCCTTTGACTTTTGCAATTCTTCCAAAATTAGGAAACGAAATGCTGTTGTAATTTCGAACTACTAATTGTCTAAAATAAATACTTTCTCACATAATGGATTCGCTGTTCATATTCTAAAGACGGTCGCATACTGAAGACTAAAGCAAAACAATCAGCAGTGTATGAACGATATAAATTCATTGACATGAACCACTTTCCATGTTTTTGTGTATTTCATGTATGTATGAGGAAAAACGGGAAGTCATCACGTCTTCTTTGGGTGGTAATTCCAGAATACATCTCGTGTCTACGTATGAAAACTTAAAAGAAAATGGCTGGCGCGTTTTCTAACAGATGTTTACCCAATAAACAAATTGTAAGTAAATATTTCGGCGCCAATAAATGTTTTCTGACATAAAGTCATGCTGTTTCCTTTCCCTCCCTCGTTTGCATAACTTACAACGTGAAACTGCGAGTTACGATTCAAGAAGCTTGAAATTAATATATATCTATATATATATATATATATATATATATATATATATATAGAGAGAGAGAGAGAGAGAGAGAGAGAGAGAGGGGGGGGGATAGAGGGAGAGATACACACACAGACATCTGTACCGCCGGATGCTCCTGAACCAGTTATTAAGTGTCCCACCCGTGAGGCATGGGTGCTAGACGTGTCGAAACAATTGTCGTGATTAATAATGAACATTCTCGTATATTCCATCTTCTGTCTTTCATTTACCATATGTATGTATGTATGTATGTATGTATGTTTATATATATATATATACATATATATATGATAATGCTCATAATTATTATTGTTGATATATACATATGTGTGTGTGTATATATATATATATATGAATATACATACATATATTTATTATGTACATATACACGCACACACAAATAGTCGCACATATACCTTGTTTCTCATACGTATGTACATCACGCACACGCAGCACCTAACAAGATATTGGTGACGCATTTCTAATCCTACATATGGAAAATAAAACATTCAACGCTCATTAGTTTATTGTAACATACTATATGACGTTACCATTATTGTACAGTGAGACTCGTAGCTATTGTCTTGCTTAATAAATGTTGTCAAGTTAAATCTATTACGCATTCATAAATGTTAGTTACATTTGACTAAGCATAAAAGCGCCATTCATTATTTGTAGTGAAATATGAAGTTTTGAAACTTGATGCAATCCGTGCAGGCATTAACCGAGCATGTGAAGGAAAATTAGTTTCGCTTGATGATTGAACAAACCTGACTCGCGTCGCGCATGACTTGTTGGAGTGTAGTTTTTCCTTTCCTTTTTTTTCTTTTATTTCTGCTCTATTGTTCACCGTAACGAAGGATTCTCTGGACGAGTCCACGAGAAGAAAAAAGGTGTCCCTGTGCGTCTGTTGCGCTAACAAGAAATACCAGGCAAGTCTCCCTCAAATAATAATCTACACTCTTATTGGTGGCAAAATAACATTAGAAGATCTAGTTCTGGGTAACGTATTCATGAAAACAACAGCTGAATATATTAGGCGCAGGAGTGGCTGTGTGGTAAGAAGCTTGCTTCCCAACTATATGATTCCGGGTTCCGTCCCACTGCGAGCACCTTGGGCGTCTTCTATTATAGCCTCGAGCCGACCAAAACCTTGTGAGTGAATAAGTATAATTCTCGCGACAAATAGGCGCAGGAGTGACTGTGTGGTAGGTAGCTTGCTTACCAACCAAAGGCGCAGGAGTGGCTGTGTGGTAAGTAGCTTGTTTACCAACCACATGGTTCCGGGTTAAGTCCCACTACGTGGTACCTTGGGCAAATGTCTTCTACAATAGTCTCGGGCCGACCAAAGCCTTGTGAGTGAATTTGGTAGACGGAAACTGAAAGAAACCCGTCGTATATATGTTTATGTATATACATATGTGTGTTTGTATGTCTGTGTTTGTCCCCCCAACATCGCTTGACAACCGTAACTTAGCGCCAGCAAAAAGAGACCAATACAATAAGTACTAGGCTTCCAAAGAATAAGTCCTGGAGTCGATCTGCTCGACTAAAGGTGGTGCTCCAGCATGGCCGCAGTCAAATGACTGAAACAAGTAAAAAGAGAGAAAGTATTTTCCAGTTACATATAGGAATAAGGAATTTCAATTAATTAACATTTAGATTGGTGGTGAGGAGGAGGAGGTTATGGCAACAGAAATTAATATCTCTTCAAACAGGGGATCGAAACTTTTCGCGGACGCCATCAACGGGCAGCTTATCTTTTTTTTTTTTTACCCGAAATTAAAACTGGTCTTGCTTTATACTTCTTTTTTGTCTCGTCGTTGACATAATACCACGAACAAGTAGGAACGAAACAGTCGATTATATTGACAACAGACCTCAGATGATGTTTACTTTATCGAACCGTGAACAATTGAACAATGAAGGACAAAATCGATTTCAGAAAAGTTTGAACTCCGAACGTAACGAAGTAGCAATATACATACATACATACATACAT
>NC_068991.1:73364726-73365537 GCF_001194135.2 Octopus bimaculoides
TTAAAGCAATGATTTCTTGAAAAACAGTTAGACATAACAAATGAAAAAACTTTATTCGCAAACAAATACACGGACACACAAGTGCAAACAGGACAATAAGAGTGTCTATGTTCACATGCACGCACATATAATAATTTCTGATGTGTATATGAATATATTTTATGTAACGCAGTAGGGGGCGATCAAACTACAATTAGAGAGTGAGTAGCTATGCGGCAGACGTAAAAGGAGGGGGCATCAATAATTCAATTTCTATCTTTTCCTTTCTCTTTCTCTTTCTCTTCCTCCCCCTCTCTGTCCTTTTAAAAATGTGTGTGTGTGATTGCGTGTGTGTGTGTGTGTGTGTGAGCTTGTATGTGTGTGAACACAAACGCACATCTCAATCTATCTTGGCCAAGGTTACCGTGGTCTTTTCTGTAGGCTTTTCTATCCCACGGATAAACCTAATCTGTTTCCCCATTTACACTTTACATCATGACATGTCTCTAATACACGAACCCTATTGATCGTTTTTTTTACGATCCCTTTTGATCAAAAATCTACCCCCCCCCCTTTTTTTCCTTCCTCCTCCCCCATAAGACAAGCTCTACTTTGTATTTTGTCCCCTTTGTGTTCAACCCTGTGTGGCTAATAAACATATCTATCTATCTATCTATCTATCTACTTCTATATATATTCTTTTACATGTTTCAGTCATTCGACTGCGGCCATGCTGGAGCACCGCCTTTAGTCGACCAAATCGACCCCAGAACTTATTTTTTGTAAGCCTAGTATTTATTATATCGGTCTTTTTTACCGAACCGCTATGTTA
>NC_068991.1:73366544-73368129 GCF_001194135.2 Octopus bimaculoides
TATATATATATATATATATATATATATATATATATATATGTATATATATATGTATATATATGTGTGTATATATATATATATGTACATATATACATATATACATGTGTGTGTGTGTGTGTATGTTAGCGTGTATCTTTGTAAGTATGTGTATATGAATAAGATGAATTTTTAGTATGTGTATACCGGCGTTGAAAAATTGATAACTCTGTCTATTTGAAGAGCCAGCCTTCTATATCTGCATTTGTTTGTAAACTGTAGAATAGCACTATGCAATTTATGTCATACATACTAGTGCAGACATGTAAAATAATTTATTATACACTTAAATAAATTATTTTTTCATGATGTTGGCTGCGAAACAGCCATCATCTAATGGATATCAACTGGTGAAATAAATATTTTCATCTCTTACAAACTGACATTTTTTATTTTCTGCCCTTCTATCTGTGTCTCTCTGTCTATACCTGTATAGATAGTTAGTTAGATAGATAGATAGATAGATAGATAGATAGATAGATAGATAGATAGATAGATAGATAGATTGATAGATAGATAGATAGATAGATAGATAGATAGATAGATAGATACATAGATAGATAGATAGATAGATAGATAGATAGATAGATAGATAGATAGATAGATAGATAGATACTAAGGATTGGTGCAATGGTTTAAGTAATGACTTGGTATCTATAGGGCATGTGTTCGTTTCTCGGTGCAGATGGGTGTATTATGTGTCGGACAAAAGCACTTTAGTTTATATTGGTTCAGTCTACTTACCATAAAGTGAGTACTAGGCGTGGGTGAATACATTGCAGTGTACTGAAGTCTCGTTCGGGGTCTCCCTTGTTATTTCAGTATCTGAAATGCTATGTAAAATCGAACAAACTCTGACCGTTGGTGTCTGTGGCCTTGAGATAGACTTTAAACAGATACACAGATACGCGCATAAACAAACAAATAAACGCACACACGCATGCACATACATACATCCACAAGTCCGGAGTTACCTACGAGTTACTAGCATAATTTCATGCTTGCATCCAGGAATTTAGCCACATCTATTGTCATATATGTTGAAACAGAAGATATGATGGCGGCGTGTAAAGTAATGAGGGGCAGCAACATTGAATTTTTGATATGTACGAAACAGGTGTAGTTAAAAATGACATAATGTCCTTTCAGTTCAACATTGGTTCGGTTAGTTTGTTCGTTATTTACGCCGAATAGTTTATGATACGATAATTCTGAGCCAAACATAAATTGTATCGTTTCCAGCTATTATTTAATGAGGTGGCTCTGTCAAAGTTGCGCTATGCAATGACGGTAGATTTACTCTTATCATTATTCTTGACAAATATGCATGGAGAATGATGTGCTATTATCTTACGATGTTTAGAAGATGTGATATATTGGTATCTACTTATCTTCTCTCTCTGTACTAATATTGTGTAGTTATCTGCGCTTAACTCTTTACCTCTCGTCCACTCTCCCTCTTTCCATGTATATGTGTGTGTGAGTATCTGTGTGTATATATATATATATATATATATATATATATATATATATATATATATATATATAT
>NC_068991.1:73368472-73369945 GCF_001194135.2 Octopus bimaculoides
TATATATATAATATATATACATACATGCATACATACATACATACATACATATATATATATATATATATATATATATATCTATATATATATATACACATATACATACACACACAGAGACATACATATTGATCCATGTGTGTGTTTGTGCGTGCGTGTGCATGCGCGTATTTTTACGTGTGCATGTGAATATATCTGTTTCTTTGTTGTTTATTTTTCCTATTTCGACGTCACGCTCAGAAAGAACTAAAAAAATATTAATATATATGACAAGAATTTAGGTTACATCAATCAAAAGATATCACAAGATTTGATTAGAGAAAACCTACATTATAACCACATCGCATTTCGGTATTCATTCAACATACTGATCTTTCCTTTTACCCAAAGAATCAGATCGTATTTCAAACAAATAGATAAATATAATATCGATTTCTGTTGAGGAGGCACTAGGTCAAATTTTATTGGGGGAATATAGTATATTCAATGGAATCTATTACACTTTATTAATGGTAATTTTGCGAACAAACGGGGTCGTGTCTAAGCGGTCGATCGACCAACTAGATATAGCAGCCAATTTGCATTAATTTTATATTGTCTTTAAAAATTCATTGGACAATATAATGTATGTGTTTGCTTGGAAATTAAAGACAACGTGTGTATAAGTGGAATACCTTTCATATTATGCTGGAACAGTGCTGAGCCGAGGCAACATAGCAGCAACAAAAATTACAACAACAAAATTAATAATCCTTTCTATTGTAGGAACAAGACCTGAAATTTTTAGGGGAGAGGGCTAGGGTTACATGGATCCCAGCGCTCAACTGGTACTTATTTGATCGACCTCGAAAGAAGAAATGGAAAGGCAAACTCGACCTCGTAGGAATATGAGATCAGAGCGTAAAAACCGGACGAAATGCCGCTAAGCATTTTGTCCGTCGTGGTAACGATTCTGTCAGTTGGCCATCTTAACAAGGAAAATTCATAAAAGTTGTTCCGAATTTTGGCACAAGGTCAAAAGTAAGTCAATTAGATCAACCCTAGTGACCAACTGGTACCAATCTTATCGACCCCGTAAGTGTCAACCTCGGAGGATTTGAACTCAGAACATAAAGACGTTTTTTTTTTCCTGGCAAGCTGACGATACTCTCATCTCGCTGCTTTCGAAAATTATTCATAATAATAAATATAACAATTGGTATTTTCTCAATTCTGAATCTAGAAGAATTTAAGAACGACATGGCTGCTAAAAGTTACGAAGAACTCCTAGCCTGGATGACTCGTCTTTTAGCATCGCATATCTACAGTGAGAAAACAAATGCCTCTAATTATATCTCTTTGGAAGCAATCCCGCATCGCCGTAAGGTAATTGTGAAATTTCGTGAAAGAGACAGGTATTGAAAATGAAAGTGAACAGATATGATATGAAATGACTGCACTCACTCCATTAGATAAAGCAGGTATATATATATATAT
>NC_068991.1:73373388-73377552 GCF_001194135.2 Octopus bimaculoides
ATATAAATCAAAATATATAAGTTAGCTAACTTGCTAGCTAAAGATATAGATAGATAGATAGATAGATAGAGAAAAGAATTTCTAGAATAGCAATATATATTAACCCTTCTTTTATGTTCTACTTTGGCTTGGCGCTGATAGAATTTATTGACAGGGTCACATTGGCTGCACTTCTTAGAATCGGTGACGGCAAGCTGATGAAACACAACAGAGATTCTGTCTAAATTTCTGACTCTTATTTACATACACTGGTCTCAACCATCGAAAGTTAATTATCTCGTCTGTTGTCGCTGAACAATATTGGTTACATAATACGCTTCAGTGACACTTCAGTCAGTACGAAAATCAGCCGACTTGGCTATATGTGACCTTTTATCCTTGTCATAAGAGTAATGAAAATGTTTTTCTGCAGCTGAACAATGCGCTTAGGAAGAAATTTGAGATATCAATTTACCGAGATAAAATTGGAACATAAAATAGCAACAAACTGTATTTATATTGCAAAACTGTCACTGTCGCTTATTTATGCAATATTCACATCCATTGAGAACTAGTTTTCAAATTTAGAAGTAAAGCGTAACGAAATCGTTATTTCCTTGTATTCAAACAGGAAATTTTCATATCTGCGTGTATTCGTTGAAACAATAGATTTTAAAGCGCTCTGCAGAGGAAAAAATAACAAGACTGGCTGTTTAAGAAGACCGGGCAGGAATTGTAAAAGTACAGCAACCTTCAGAAGCCCTAACCCCTGATAAACTGTCGAATGGAAGATGAATGGAATCATTCTAGAAGCCTTTATTGATTTCTTTCATAGACAGCGTTTTGGCTTTTGTCCATATCTTTTCCAAGTAGATTAACCAAATTAGTGAATCATTTTTATCCTCCTCATAAAACATTTACCCTTTATTTTTCGTTAAAGCTTCCTCGACATCTTAAGAGTAAGGAAGAAAAGAAAATGAACGGTGTGATGCGTAACGTCCATACCTTTCCCCTAAAACATTGTTGACGTACGTGATGTGAAACGGTTTCAATCATAATTACAACTGAGTTATTTTAATTTCGTAGCATTTCACTACAAAACTGAGTCATCCATGTTTTTCTTTATTGCTTTAGTTCTTTTCTTTCCGAAAGCAATTAGCAATTTAAATGCACTGCAACGACGGTAAACGAATCGAAACCAAGGCTCGAAGGCAAATTGGAATATTTTCAACAATGATTTGGACAGAATGTTTCTGTATATAACGGTGTCACTTAACCCTGACCTGCCATTTTGGCCTGTTTGAAATAGCAGTGAAAGCGCTCTCGAAGCAGGACTTACCGTTCCTAGGAAGAAAAGAGGGTTGCATTAGGCGACAATGTTGTCGTCGATAATCAAAAATACAGGGTGATCCAAGGGAGGACATCGCCGATCATTGATCTGCTCACAAAGTCTTGACAAGGTGTTCAAACAACAACAACAATATCCATCGATCTTTTCTTTTTTAATTAGCGCAAGGCTTTAGAATTAATGCCTTTTCGAAATACGATATTGCAATATTCATACTTGTTCGAGATGAATTAGCAGCGTAAAGAAATTGGAATATTTTCAACAATGATTTAGAAATCATGTCCTCTCTTCTTCAAATAGACGACGTTGCCATAATTCTATTTGACAGCAGCAGTAACAGCAACGATTATTATTATTATTATTATTATTATTATTATTATTATTATTATTATTATTATTATTATTATTATTATTATTATTATTATTATTTTACTTCACAGAGAGCTCGGTCATGTTTGCTCTGGTTGTTTCTGTGAGAGCAGACAGCAGCCTGCTGTCAGAGGTCTCACAGGGTCTCTTTCCTCACATTATAAGCTTTGATACTTGGTTGTTAATTATGATGGGAGACATTCAACATCCAAGTATTATTATTATTATTATTATTATTATTATTATTATTATTATTATTATTATTATTATTATTGTTATTATTATTATTATTATTATTATTATTATTATTATTATTATTTCTTTTTTATCACAGTTTCTGTTTGAACTCCTGGCGCTACCTGCAGCCTACGGTACTACGCTATCCGTTCTTTTCAGCTCTCTATTCAGCTTTGAAACCAATATTCTTCTTAGTCGCCGCAGGTACCTCTCTTTTTGTCTTTTCCTTCATGTCGTTGTATTCAATTCCATTTGCCTCTTTTTTTTATCATTTCTGTAGTTATTTTTATGTCTTCTTGGCCTTCTGTATTTCTTAACTTGGATTTCATTCAGCCACTCCGCTTCACCATTATGCTCCTAGAAGTTGGTCCCAGATCCCTCTCCAGAATATCCTGCTTTCCTCTTTATCTGGTATCATTGTAACATGTAATTGCGTATCTAGTTTCTGAAACGGTTTCTGCTGATTCGCTTCAAACAATCTCTTTTGCCTGAACTGTTTTGTTTTATTGTCATATATTTCCAGTTTTGCTTTGATTGCTTCAAATCTTTGTTTCAATTCTTCCAATATCACATCATACCCTTTATCCCTTATTCTATAAGTTCTTTCCAGTGTCATTCTTATTCCTTCGTTCTACAATTCCCCTCTAGTGAATCTATCAACTTGTCCTAAATGTCGTTTTAACTTTGTTTCCCACAAATTCGTCTATGTCAGTATGGTTCTTTATGTTCTGTTTGTGCACTAGTATCCAACTCTATCCGCAGCAACCATAGCTGCAGCCCAAATAATCTTGATAGTTTCAGTTATATTTCTCGTCTAGAATAGCTCAAGCACCGAAGCTATCGTTTCGGTTTCAACTTTGAGCTTGCGCCGATCAATGTACTTCAGATTGGGAGGGTACTTGTTGCTGGTCTTCTTTAATAAAACCGACACAGCGTCCTCACTATGTCTTGTTGGTAGTCATCGTATTCTTGCGATATAGCTCTTCCTATTACTTCTGCTTCATTTGCTGAGAATGTATTTACATTTACACTTTGCTCTACGTCCTCATTGTCGCCATTCATTTCTCTGTTCTCACTGGGCACATTACCTGTTGGTGAAATATTATTTCTATTTTCTGCTTTTCTTTTTATCTCTTCAATTTTCACGTCTGTTAGCTTGTTGCTCTTGCCTGGTCAGCTAGCCCGAAAAGTCCTATTTCATTCCATTTTGTTTTCATTCGTTGTCGGAATCCCCTTCTACTGGGTTCAATCCTGACCTAGCATTCAATGACCGTTCGGTTTGCCTCCTTATCAACACCTTCTCTGCCCTGCCTCTGACTGTGTATAAGCAGTCTCCGGATAACGACCGGGCCTACACTGCTGAACCACAGGGCACCTGCCGGTCGAACGACTTTCACCTTTGGTTCCAGCCTCATTAACACTATTATTTGATATATTTCTATAAGACATTTTAACTCAACATTGTTTTAAGGTTAACCGTCAATCGGTATTTTTTATCGAGGCACCATTTCTAGTAAGATTGTCAACCAAGACTGTAGAGATTTTACTACCCATAAGTTAGGCCTGATCCCTTTCCATTTCTGTGTATTGGGGACCATGATCATGATTCTCACTAGGAGATAGGTGAACGTTAGTTGGTCCCGTATATTCATCCAAATATTGCTCCGGAGTTAAGTCCCGATTCTCGGTTCATTCGCTTTCATCCCAGGCAGGGGGTCGTTGGATACTGACAGGTTATCCTCACTGTGACTAAAGAGTCCTATCTACCCCAGTTTTAAATCAGAGTGTTCCTTCTAGACAGACTGCCAACTAAGGCTCACGAGTTCTGTCTACCCGTTTTCAGAATGGCAGTTGACCTCCTGAGATCCTCTGCCCTTTGGTGGATTTTGTTTTTTAATCCCATAAGGTGTCATTGTTGTAGTTATTATTATTATTATTATTATTATTATTATTATTATTATTATTATTATTATTATTATTAGCGACAATTCGTCCGTCTTCACGTTATAAATCGATGAAAGTACTGTCTATCTATATAATTGATCGTACGCCACCTGGAAGATTTGAGGATTTGTAACTATGCCATTGATCGCTGTTTCTTAAAACGATACAAGGTGATCAATCTGCGGTTCTGTGTAACGCTCGAAAATAAGTGTGTGTGTGTTGTGTGTGTGTGTGTGTGTGTGTGTGTGTGTGTGTGTTTGTGTGTGTGTGTGTGTGTGTGTGTGTGT
>NC_068991.1:73377562-73379106 GCF_001194135.2 Octopus bimaculoides
GTGTGTGTGTGTGTGTGTGTGTGTGTGTGTGTTTGTGTGTGTGTGTGTGTGTGTGTGTGTGTAAGTGTCTGTATGTGTGTGTGCAAGTGTGTGTTTGTGTGTTTGTGTGTGTGTATATGTGTAAGTGTGTTTAAGTGTGTGTGTATGTGTGTGTTTGTGTGTATATGGATGTACGTATAAGCGTGCAGAAGATAACTTGATACATTGTGTTGAATGAAAAAGTTTCATGGAAAAATCTTCATTGAATGCGAAAGAAAGTAAAATTTATTTATTCTTTATATTTCGTGTAACGTACTCATTCACGGAGGAAAACAATGAAATTTCCGTTAAATAGCATCAATGGGCTGTCATGAATTACTTGAACTGATAGGACTAGTAGCAGCAGCAACAACAATGGTTCTGGCAGCAGTACTACTTGCAGGATAACAAGAAACAGTTGCGGCGCTAGTAGTAAGCACAACAGTTAAAGCAACGACAGCAACATAGCGATCGCGGTAGCCTTAACAGCCTTAGGAACAGCAGTAGCAGCAGCAGCTGTAGTGATAGTAGTAGTAGTAGTAGTAGTAGTAGTAGTAGTAGTAGTAGTAGTAGTGGTTGTGGTGGTGGTGATTGAAGTAATCGTAGCAATATTAATATCTAAGGCGATGGAAATGTCTATATAAATCTATCAAAAACGAAACTGCTAACGCGTCACTAATGTATAAATGGAAATAAAATTAAATGATGCGTCATTTATGCAAATCAGTGTATCAGATTTCATATAGTCACATAGTCAATAATAACTGTGGTAATAAATGCAGTGTTAAAGTGTATAGCGAGAGGAAATTAGTTGGTGACTGAGGAAATTACAACGATGATTGAAACTAGTCTAGGTCATTGCAACTGATACAAAATTGGAATATTCAGAGCCTGTAGACTCATTAAGTTGACGGTTATTGTTCTGGAAGGTTCTGAAGAATATCAATAATTTCATAGACAAGGAATTTTGTCCTTCGTTACATTAGACCCAAGGGGCTGCTGCGCAGGGGTAGCTATGAATCGTTTTATTTGAGAAGATAAGAGAAATATGATATTAAGTGTGTTGATCACAAATACATCACACTGAACTGTCCACGATTCGAAACCACGACCTTCCGGCCAGGAGTGTAACAGTCTATGCATTTGACCGACATTATTGTACATATATAGATGTGCGTGTGTTTGTATGTGTCAGTGGATAAGCACTCGCATGTACATTTGTATGTCTACCCATACCTCTCACTCTCCCTCTTGCCCTCCCTCTCTCCCTCTCTCTCTCTATATACATATACATATATATATGCATATAATATATACAGGTATATATACACACACATACGTTTGTATATATATATTATACGAATATATATGAATATACTATATACAAGTAAGCACACACACACACACACATACATTTGTAACTGTCATTAATCACCGTTTCTTAAAACGGTACACGCTTATAAATCTCCTGTACTGTGTAATCTATCTATCTATCTATCTATCTATCTATCTATCTATCTGTCTGT
>NC_068991.1:73379492-73380516 GCF_001194135.2 Octopus bimaculoides
TATATATATTTATGTATGTACATATGATGTACATATAGAAAAGAATTAGCATTTATTAACATATGTGTATCCTTCTATCGATGCACTCACATTTAGCCCTTTTATAAGATATGGACACGTATAGTCAAACACACAAACACACACACACATATTTATCTGAAACTATTTAGATGTACAGGAAATATCGCTTTCCGACGTCGTTTCCTTCGCAGATTGAGTCAATGAAAAGACGTCAGATCTGTTGATAACGGTTTATGGTTTCATTCCAACTACTACCTTTGTCGTAGAAATTTTCTGAAATTATTCAAATGAAGCTTTTGCGAATCATTCCTCTGTTCAGTTGTTAACAAAATTTTGGTAGCAGTGCTGTATAGGTACGTATTAGTGAGTGTCTTTACTCTCGTGTATGTATGAATGGACGTGTTTCGCTTTTATGTATGTGCCTGCGTCTGTTCGTGTGTCGTGCATATCTCGTGCGTATGTTTCGATTTTATTGGAGAGCAACAAATAACTTGTAAGATCAAAACCAAAGTTTTGGTTGCTAAGAGCAATTCGATGAGTGATTAGATCCATGTGGGAAACTTTCATTGCCATATTAACTCACGGAGTGGCTCCCTTTTTAACTATGTTTCTCAGCTAGATGAGATCGATGGAACACTCGCATTATGTGTTTGATGAATTTATTTATTTATTTAGGCATTTCGTTATTATTTGGTCGTTTTATTTCTGCTTCTCAAGATATTGTGATACCTTAGATTTGTGTTGATTGAATAGCAAGAGAATTTGCAGAACACTATATTTAGACTACTTCAGGATAAAAGAGCCGAACACATACAAGACGAACAGATAATACACACACATACATACACACATGCACACACATATATCACTATATGTATATAGACTATGTATGCATTTATATATTCATGCATATATGTATATTTACTGCTTACGCATATATGTTCTGTGCATATATATATATATATATATATATATTTACACATGCACGAATTTACACACACAC
>NC_068991.1:73382864-73383998 GCF_001194135.2 Octopus bimaculoides
TATATATATATATATATATATATATATATATATATATATATTGAGAGAGTGAGACATACGTATGTATTGATAGTCATATACAAGTATATATACATACAAATACACACACGCGCATATATATATACATGCATGTATACTTATAATATATGTGTTTGTGTGTGTGTGTTTCTGTGCGTGTTTTTGTGTATGTGTGAGTGCGACCGAATGTTTATGTGAGTATGTGCTTGTGCTTGTGTGTGTGTGTGTATGTGTGTGTGTGTGTGTTTGTGTGTGTGTGTGTGTGTGTGTGTGTGTGTGTGTGCATATACCTTGCTGCTAAAAGGAAATCACTCAAAATCCATCCGGCTGGACCTTGTCCCTTTCACTCTAGTCATTATAGAATGCAAGCCTTTTGCAAGTCCCTTTTCCTTCCTCTGGGTCTATCTGCACTTTGTAGGTACACGTGTCTGCAGAGCACTCAGCTGTTATCACTACACAACAATGATCATGTAGATCTATTGATCGAGCTTCTGGAACCTTCCATTCTCAAAACTGTCACGAGTTCCATTCAAAACAAAATAAACAATCGATAAATTAATTGTATGTAAACGCTGTGAACATTTCATATCCACACGCTACGATTGACGCTATATAGACTTAGTAAAGGCTTACAGATAGCAGATTGTAACAACTAACAACACGTAAACCCAATCTAAAAACAACCCTTTCCGTATTATTAACAGTCTCAAGAAAGATCAATGGAATAATTCTATTGTCTTTATTGATTTATTTCGCATCAATCATATGATTCTTCAATCATATGAAGGCGCTACTCATGCATGGCCTTAACTGCGATAGTAAAATCAAACAAGACGAGAAGTTGTTTACTTTGTTGTCAAACTCAATTGGAAACATGTTTAGATCTGCTACGTTACTTTTGGTCGAAACAATAATTACTTTAATTCAATGAATAAATGTGAAAGCATTTTTTTCAAGTAATGATTCCTTATGTGTAAATGTTCTGCTGTTAATGCCTAACCCGTTCAGGACATAAATCATTTGAACACGTAGAAAAACGACACTCCATAAAATAAGATACAAAACATAGATACGTTTTAGTTTGTGTCTATGTGCATAAGCGATATATATATAAAA
>NC_068991.1:73384950-73387450 GCF_001194135.2 Octopus bimaculoides
TGTGTGTGTGTGTGTGTGTGTGTGTGTATCTATCCATATATTCATATATATGAATATACACGTGTGTATATATCTTCATTTATACATACATGTATATACATATACATAGATATTCTTTTCTTCTTTTATACTTTTCAGCGTATGTCGTCATGCTGGGACACCGCCAGTATTATACGTATGTGTATATATCTATATTTATATATATATATATATGTGTGTGTGTGTGTGTATGTATATATACATATGTATGTATATTTATATGTGAGTGTCTGTTTGGTTGGGAAGGTTAGTATGTATGCAGGTACACGCACAAGTAATACAGTCTACGTACAATGGAAAAACTATATGTCAAAAAACGCACGATCCGGCGTTTCTGCCTCCCTTTGATCTTCATCATTTAACATACAGCTAAGTGGAGTGCTGTTACCTATCATGTCGTTAACATTAAACTTCATTTATTGCCTCAAACGTTCGTTTTTCTCTCCCTTCGTTCTTCCATGCTGACTCTCTCTTCCTCAAACAATCCATTTGTTAGATTTTCTTTTCTTGCATGGCTTGATTTGTCGCTTTCTTTTCTCTCTTTCTTTATTATATTTATTGTGCAATCGGATATATGACATATATTTTGCTATTTCCCGCAGAGATGTCGCTGTTAGATCTAATTTCCTTTTAGTTATAAAATCTCATTTTACATGTCTCTGCGAGATAAATGGGACACTTAATCTATTGTGTTATAATACTTCGCATATGTTTAATACCGATCACACTAATTTAACATTTTCTGGTATCAAACAATAAAATATAAAAATATAAGATTTATTTTACACATATGTCTATGAATGTATGAGTATGTGTGAATGTGTGTGTACTTACGTATACGTGTGTTTGTGCAGGTATATGCATATATGTATATGTATATATGTATGTGTATATGTACATATATGTGTGTCTGTATATATATATATATATACATTTATATATGTATGTATATATATACAAATATATATATATATATATATATAATGACCAGGTAGGAAAGACAGAGCAAACCAGCCCCAACCAGCGCCCGCAATCAAATGCGATTCTTGTAATAGGTTGTCTAGAGCAAGATTGGGCTTATTACCCATCAGAAAGCTCATCATACGTTACAGCACAAGTGACACCCCGTCTCCTGGCTAAAATATAGAGAAGGCGCGTGGCTTAGTGGTTAGGGCATTCGGCTCACAATCGTAAAGTCGTGAGTTCGATTCCCAGCGACGCGTTGTGTCCTTGAGCAAGACACTTTATTTCACGTTGCTCCAGTCCACTCAGTTGGCAAAAATGAGTAGTATCTGCATTTCAAAGATCCAGACTTGTTACACTCTGTGTCACGCTGAATCTCCCCGATAACTACATTAGGGGTACTCGTGTCTGCGGAGTGCTCAGCCACTTGCACGTTAATTTCACGAGCAGGCTGTTCCGTTGATCCTATCAGCTGGGACCCTCGTCGTCGTAACCACCGGAGTGCTCCTATATAGATAGATAGATACACATATATATAAATATATATACATACTTATATGCGTGTGTGTAGGTATGTATGTATATATATATATGTATGTACGTATGTTAGAAAGTAAGTATGTTAAGAGGTAACTATACACACATGCATCCGTTTTTAAAATAAGTATTATTTGAAATACAATTTCAGATTGCTTAGAAATGATTGAAATCAATCGAAAATTTATGGATTCGACTTTCCAAGACACAAGAATATGTAAGATATGAAATGAATTGAATCTGCGATGTGTACGGTATATTGACTATATAAGACATTAGAATATATAACACTCAAGATGTATTAAATATATATGACACTGAAAAATTTGATAAAAGTCTGAGAGCATTCTATCTCCTGGAGATTTTTTTTCTTTAGCAAAGATAAATGTATGATCGTAAAAATATAGTAGAATGTCTTAGAAGTAGTTTTAATAACTCAGATAATAATAAATAAAAAAAAACAGGAAACGTGCGGAAGTATCACTAAGGAAAGTCTTTTTGCTTCCAATCTTAAATTTGAAATTAAAACCTGATCAGAAACGAAGATAATTAGAGAGACACCAGCATGGCTGTGGGACAAAAATCTTGATTCCTAGCCGTAGAGTTCGGAATTCAGTCTCACTGCGTGGCACATTGGGCAAGTGTCTTCAAAAGCTTTGTGAGTGTGGTTTCAGTAGACGGAAACTGAAAGAAGGCCGCCGTATATATATACGCATATATATTAAAGATAAATATATATATATGAGTGTGTGTGTTGGTCTGGTGGTTTGAAATTTGGTTCAAAACCAGTAAGATCGGGGCAATGGGGCTATTCGATGACACCGGCCCCAAATACTTATCTTTATCAACCACAAAGGATGAGGGGCCAAGTCGACCTCAGCGGGATTTGAAATCAGAACTTAAAGACGGACGAAATGCTGCTAAGCATTTCATTCGGTGTAATAACTATTCTTCCAAGAAG
>NC_068991.1:73389985-73393698 GCF_001194135.2 Octopus bimaculoides
TATATATATATATATATATATATATATATATATATATATATATATATATATGTATATATATATATGTATGTATATATATATGCGTATATATATATGTATATATGTATATGTGTGTGTGTGTCTGCGTGTAATGTTGCTATAACTATCTGTTTCGACATGTACTTATAATGTATTTATATGTGTGTGTGTGTGTGTAAGGGTATGTATATATATATATAATTAAGTATGCATGCTTGTTTATAGGTACGTATACAGGACTTACCACGGTGTATTAAAGTTTCTTACAGTTTTATATAATATACTGTAAAGCGAACACAACGTAATGCCACCATAAGCTATTCTATCCACGCAGTTTTGAAGCCATTAACCTCTCTGATATGGCCTGAAATACGACGAGCGTAACCTATTGAGGGGATAAAGAAATGTGATTGGAAGTTTGAATTTCCCGTAAGATGAGAAAGTTGCTTACAAAGGATTACGATTTTATGCAAATACGCTTCGGGAAATAAATATTGGAGAAAGAAAGAGAAAATAAATAAGGAAAGAAAGATGATAGTCTCTTTCTTGTCTTTAATGTTTCATTTTGTATTTATTTCTGCCAAGAGAGAAAGAGTTTTTGACTTTCGGTCAAAGGAGAATTAGATCGCGGACAGAGATACCTTTTAGCATCGAAGAGAGAAGGAGAAAAAAAAACTGCAAATCATGCAAATAAATAAATAACTATATTACCATTTAGGTTCCCGGTAAAAGGCTGGAATTTCTTTGTTGAAGAATTTAGGTTTTATCTTGATCTGTGAGAGGAGAACTGTTGAAATTTCAGAGAGACCTCCAACAGTCGCCTGCAGACAAATACGCGTTCTTGAAATACATCCCCAGTCGATTTCAGTATAACGGATATAATATACATTATATTTTTTCGTTGTGCGATCAAAGCTGCAAATAGTTAATGTACTTCTGTACTTTGAAGTCCAATAATCTCTAAATCTTAATGAAACTCATGATGTTGTATCAAAAGATCTACTTTTTGAGCTTTCCACAATATTTTCTTTCCCTCCATCAGACTCCCCTTCTCGTCCATCTCCCTATATATCTATATATTTGTCTTTCTCACTATCCTATTAAACACTGTATATCGCTCTATGCTTATTTACATAGCTCTAGATGGTGCTACTACTATAGACTGAATGTCAAGTATACACAACTTTATCCTTGACATTTATTCCCAGAATTGCAGATCATTAACGAAGTCTTGCGTTATGAAGCCAAAGAAAATATCCGATATATGATAGGAGTTAATCTAATTTTCTCCAGAGCCAGCTAAAGACATAACTCAAGTGTTTTGTTTTTGTCTATCAAAGTTATAAACATCTTACAATTCCGGTACGCAAATAGCATAGTCTACACAATGCTCCGTATAATGGCTGTGTCTCATTCATTTTATGTATATTCAGAGCTTAAACATTATTTCATCTACAGTTGATCTAAAACCAGTCTTTATTGTTGTTTAGACAAGCATGCGTTTTGGTTCTGTACATGCCTTTCTTCCACAGTATATCTAGGATTTTTTTACTCAATGTGTCCCCGCTTCCCTAGAGCATTTTGCTGTGATTTGAGTGTAGTGCTATAGAGTAGAGTAACAGCTAGCGATCATAGCTTGCTAGCATGTACCATGCTTTCGCTGAATGTTTTAGGTGCCTATGTTGTCGCTAACAGTCATAGACACTCGCTAGGCCTTCTCACTGTTCATTCAGCAGACGACCTACGATGTGAGAGGTGGGGAGAGAGAGAGAGAGAGAGAGACAGACAGACAGACAGACATACAGACAGAGACAGAAACAGAGAGACAGTGACAGAGAGACAGAGAGACAGAGACAGAGACAGAGAGACAGAGAGAGAGAGAGACAGAGAGAGAGACAGAGATAGAGAGACAGAGAGAGAGAGACAGAGAGACAGAGAGAGAGAAGTGGGAAGGCTGCATTTTCGCCCAGTTGGTACTTATAACGAAGTAGAATGAAGCAGCATTGAATGAAGTGCCTTGCTCAAGGAGAAAACGCCCCAACTCCATCTCACGCAGGTATTGAATCCACAAACTTATGATTATGAACAAAACACGTTAAACATTAGGCCACACCTCTTCACGATTTGAGGGAAGTTTGGCTGCTATCGATCGACCTCTTGCGCTGAGGTTGTTACGTTTGCAACATGGCTGGCAAAGTTGCCAAGAGACGCTAGAAAGATATTGAAGATATGTCACTGCTGACGTTTCGTTGTATGTTATAACACAGTACGGGACCGGAGCTTAGTTAAATGTCTAATTTATGTCAATTGAGGTTCTGCAAAGTGATCTAACAATCAATTCTAACGTCGGTGTAAAACTGAAATATTTTACATTTTGGCGCAGTTATGTAATTTGTCTACACAAGTTGTCCATGACATGCCGTCTACTTCAACTTTCAGAAAATAAAGAAACCCGTAGTAAGTTAGTAGAATTGTTCGCGCGTCAAACAAATTGCCTGTGTTTTTTCGCTGCAGCCTTTTGCATTTTGAGTTCAAATCCAACCGACATCAACCAAGTCTTTTTTCCTTTCACGTGTTCATAAAATTATGGACCAAACAAATTACTGCTACAAATTTAATATTTCTGTAAATCAGCCTAGATATGCAATGAATTGTAATTGGAAATAAAGAAATTTAAGGAGCATTTAAGCTCAGTTTTGTTCGAGTTAATACAACCGCCAACTCTAATTATGCGAGCAAGATAGGTTATTTTTCATTCTAGCCCTCCGTCTGTGACGACGACGAGTGATCCAGTTGAGTCTATCAACGGGACTGCCTGCTCGTGAAATTAACATACAATTAGCTGAGCAGTCCACAGAATGCTTAATGTTTATTCATAGGGAGATTCAGTGCGACACAGAGTGTGACAATGTGGGATCTTTGAAGTACAGGTACTACGCATTTTTGCCAGCTGAGTGGATTGGAACAACATCAAATAAAGTGTCTTACTCAGTGACATAACGCGCAGCTGGGAATCGAACTCACAACCTTACGATGGTGAGCCGAATTCGCTAACCACTGAGCCACGCACTTTCAAACAAGCAAGACGTTGGAAGTAAAGTTAGTCCTTAATGTAGTTTTGGTTTCTTACAGGTGTTGTAGACAAAATAGTAGCGAACAGTGTTGAAGTTTGTAATGCAATCAAGAACACCTCCAGAGAATAACGTCCTAGGCATGTGTTTTTCGTTTCTTTGTTTCAATACAGGTTGAGGTGGAGCCAATTTTTGAATGTAATTAGACTAGATTTATGTGGAAATCTGTTGGATGACTTATAAGCATAACTGAACAAGCGAACGTTATTGTAGACAGTGCTATGTTGAGTCTTTCAGAGAGTTACGTTAATGGTATATGTGTCTGTGGAATATTTGACCACTTCCATGTTAATTCAAGGAAATTGGTAGTTTATTTTATGGAACAACGGAAAAAAAATTCATGTTCAGCAATTTCGCCAGAGATTCACGCTTTATGGATTCTGCTTTGCAATACGTTCCAAGAAGAAACCCAGGAACAATATTACAAAAAAAAAAAAAGAAAAACACTTTCTCAGGATGTTACGCCCAGCAGCTACCGGATTCGATCTTTGCTCAAGATGAAACCCAGGTGTTCATGATTGCATAGCAAACTTCTGAATATATATATATATATATATATATATA
>NC_068991.1:73394307-73395257 GCF_001194135.2 Octopus bimaculoides
ATATATATATATATATATATATACATGCATACGTACATATACATATATACATACATATAATTGTATGCATATATTTAAACAGATACATATGTATATATACACACATGCACACACATACACACACATATATACACACACACATATTTATACACCTATCTGTATACATACATATATATTCAGATATGTAAATATACGTATGCACACACACACACACGCATGTATATACGTAAATGCTTACGTACGTATACATGTATGCATGTATGTGTTTGTGTTTGTGTATGTGTGTAAGTATATCTGGACGTATGTTTGTATATTTGTTTGTACATCAAATAAAATCCAACTCGATTCTTTTGATTATGGATAATAAACTCCCTTTGAAAGACAAATCATACTAAGAACATAGCCAAGGGCGCTAAAACGCTGCAAATAGACAACTGCTACATATAACGCCTGACTAGGCCTGATTTTTCAAATGAGCTGGCCAAATAAATATAATGGAAGATACACGATTCAGCAAATATATATTTACTTCATAATGATATATATACATGATAGAGCAAGATTATATGTTACAGCATAAAGAATTGTGTACACTATTGATCAGTTGCAACACTGCTTTTTGGAAAGATATCTACCACCCATTTATGCTGTACTATTCTGAGAGAAACATCGTATATCACATCACATATGAATGTATTACTGTAGTAGAAGCACACTTGAAGATTTTTCTTGTAGTTACCATTCACCTTTACCCCGTCACTGTCTCTCCCCCTCTCTCTCTATCTCTGTCTTTCTTTTCTTATGGTTCTTTCTTCGTGGTTTGTCTGTATATATATATACTATAGCTTCGGGCTGTCCAAAACATTGTGAGTGGATTTGGTAGACGGAAACTGAAAGAAGCCCGTCGTATATATACACGTATGTATATATATATATATATATATATATAT
>NC_068991.1:73395786-73396428 GCF_001194135.2 Octopus bimaculoides
TATATATATATATATATATATATGTTGGAGCTCTCTCCCAACGCTTTTAAGATGTTATCAAAATGGCGCAGAAGCTGCGACAGGCAGTCCCTGCCATCACGGAAACCATGCTGGTTTAATGATCTGAGAAGGGAGTGAAATCGGACGGTAGTTTACTGGAAGAGATTTGTTTCCCTTTTTGAAGACTGGAACGACAGACTGGGAAAGAAAATGATCAGAAATGTAGCCTGCAACAATTGAGTTTCTCCAGAGCTCTGATAGAGGGGGTGCAATTTGATGTCGACACGTCTTCAGGACATCGGCCGGGAACTTATCGGAACCTACTGCCGAGTTGTACTTGATCTTATCTATTTCTGATATGGTATAGTTATCCACTTTATATATGCATATACATACATATATATGTATATACATACATATATATATATATATATATATATATATATATGCTGAGACCCCCTTCGGTCATGACTGACCATGGGATTGCACCTAGAAAGTTACACTCCCAGGTACAAGTCCGGGCAAGGTTGTTTATGGAAGACCAGCAGTCGCCCATGCATACCGGCATCCTATCTCCACGCCACCAGTGTTCTCCAAGGGAAAGGCAAAGGGGCTGATACAGCTTGGCACCTGTGACGTCAC
>NC_068991.1:73396438-73396734 GCF_001194135.2 Octopus bimaculoides
TATGTGTGTGTTTGTTATTTGTGTCTGTGTTTGTCACCCCACACCATCGTTTGACAACTGATGCTGGTGTGTTTACGTCCCCGTCACCTAGAATACGTACTAGGCTTACAAAGAATAAGTCCTGGGGTCGATTTGTTCGACTAAAGGCGGTGCACCAGCATGGCCGCAGTCAAATGACTGAAACAAGTAAAGGAATAAAAGAAAAGAATACAAGAATATATATATACATATACGTATATGTATGTATATGTACATATCTATATAGATGTATACATATATATATATATATATATATA
>NC_068991.1:73397708-73400208 GCF_001194135.2 Octopus bimaculoides
ATATATATATATATATATATATATATATAAAGAGAGAGAGAGAAATGCATATATGTATGTACATGTTTGCCCTTCCTCAGATGTGAAAACCAGTATTGTGCCAATTTTATGCCAACTATAAGCATTTGATAAATAGCTTACGATCGATAAAATGTGTACTGGGCTGAAATAAGTTTTCCTTTTGTTAGGACTGGCCGAACTTATTGAAAGAAATGCTGTAACACCAAGTCTGCCCAATGTATAGAAAGAGTTTTAGACCATTACGGATAGGATTTGAGACGATAGAATACAACAGTCCAACATTTTTGTTCTAACTCGCTGAAAAAAATGAAAAAATGCACTTGTTTTGTTATGAACCTACATATTATGCTGTTGGTATTCAGCTATCAATCTTCGAATATTACACATACAACGCAATTCAATGAAGTACATGGTTTGTATAAAATGCAAAAAATTAATGTGGCATAATTTCCTGTAAACTCTTGATTTTTCCCCTTATAGCTCTGACTCATTGTTTTAATCACGTGATCTTTGATGGATTGTTCTTTACTGCGTCGGTGTACTCTGCACTCTCTGTCTGTTACGTTACTGACTGTCATTTTTTACCGCCCAATTCAACAGCCGTGACATTCCAAATCCTGTTAACCGCGGAACGGGTTTGTATTCGATAAACTTTCAACCTATTAACTAGAGTTCTAAATGAAAGATTACCACAAAACTAAAACAAGCCGAAACTACGCTGTGGGTGAATTTAAAACGATGAATATTATTTAGAATACTGACAAGGACAAAATGGTGTTTTATTGTCTTCTTTCCAAAACAACAAGTTAAAGGTTTAGCAAACCAAATATACATTTCCTTAAGATAATAGGTCATCAAAACAACGATGACCAGCCAGTTTGCAGTGTACCACAATGAAAATGGAAAAAAAAAAAAAAACAGGAACGCGAACAAAACTGTTTCTATTTTCGTGAATTCTAAATGGTTCGACAAAGTTTCGAAAACGATTCGTAACTCGTAACACTGGTGATGTAGAAAAATGTCCGAATGTAGACGATAGTGTATTAATTAGATACAGAGCTGAATATAATATTGAAAAAGATGCCGGTTATGTTGATGACCAGATTATAAATGTCGATGAAATGCCAGTATTTTAGAAATGAATGATTAACAGAATTACTTAACAACGAAAGAAAATTGGCAGACTGGTTTCAAATGTGATGATTAGAAATTAACACTTCTATGAGATGGAATTGTTGGTGGTGATGTAAAATATAAACCCAAGTTAATCCATTAATCAGAAAACCAATATGTTGTGCTTAGCTCTACATGGCATTTACTCTCAATTTATTGGATTTTAGATAAAAAAAATATGACGTCACAAAAAAAAACGAGGAAATAAAGAACGGACTTTCTAGCCACAAGCGGCCAAATCTTGAAGCAAACAGATTTATGGGTTTATCAAATAAAAAGAAATAAGCATGTTTGTCAAGCAAGTATTCTGCAAATATAGAAATACATAGACAGAAAGATACAGGTATACACACATACAGGTATATATATATATATATGCACATCTCACTCTCTCTCTTTCACTATATATGTAGAAAGTAGATCGAGACAAATCCTCTACTCCTAACCTTCCAAGGGAAAAAGAAAGCATAGGAGGCCTAAACTGAGATTCAAAGATTCTACAGAATACGAAGTGGAAAGGAATTGATTATAATAAATGGTGAACTCAACTGAAAAGCTGATCAGTATGGAGAAAGCTTATCAAGTCATGCCACAGCCACTGACTATAGATAAACTGAATCGAGAATTTTCTGGAATTCCTTACATACGTCTTTCTTTCCGTTTTGTAACCAATGGGCTTTTAATGCTCTTGGATAAACGCATCCTGTGTCCTCTAGTAATTCTTTATGGGCCTACCTTTGAGTCCGTTAACTGAGAAGGTTGTCAGGAAAGACTCCAGCTTCTAACTTCTACTTGGTACGCCAGCAGTGACCAATAACTGACTGTTACCTTGTGCTTTCATTTATACATACTCATATATATGTAGTATATTTGTATATATGTGTTGTTTATATAGATTTTTTTTTTCATATGTTTATAAATGTATACATGCGAAAATGTATATGTAAATATATGTACATATGTATTTGACAGAATATCTATGTCTCTGTTTTTATCTATATATAACTTTATACATATGTGTGCATAAGCGTATACAAATATATGCATACAGATATATGCTTCAACTTCAATATATTATTTATGTATCCGTGTTTCCACGTTTATTTATAGATGTATATATATAGTAGTAAATCAACCGTAATCAAATGTGTTGATGTTGAGGTACGAGAAGGAAAGTATATATAAAAAAAAGAAAGATTTCCATTCAAGTATTCTCTTTCGTAATGCATTTAATTAAAATATACTTCAATTCATTCTGTATGACAGTGTTTAATAAAACAAAGTCATTCGTTTGATGTATTAAAAT
>NC_068991.1:73405036-73406316 GCF_001194135.2 Octopus bimaculoides
TATATATATATATATATATATACATAAAGATATGTATATATGTGTGTGTGTGTGTGTGTGTGTGTGCATATATATCTGTGTCTATATATAGAGAGAGAGAGAGGGAGAGAGCTCGATAAACATATAGCTAGTGTAGTAGTAGTAGTAGTAGTAGTAGTAGTAGTAGTAGTAGTAGTAGTAGTAGTAGTAGTAGTAGTAGTAGTAGTAGAAAGACATTTTCGGTGCTTTTAATGTGCTCTGAATGTGAGGTCTATTCATTCGACATCATAGAAGAAGCAGATTTAATAAGTATTGATAATTTTAAATTGGATATTATAGTTGGGTATGTAGAATTTGGTAGCACAATGCATGAATATCTTCGGACACACAGAAGCAGACAATGGTACTTATAATCCCACATCACACACACACGCACTCACACACGCGCACACACACATCTATATGCAGATACACATACACCACACTGGACAGATATACCCTACAGTTCAAAAGTTTCTTTGCATATGTCATCTATTTTTAGTATAGTACTTTTATGTCGAATTTTTCTACCTTGTCAAAGCTCATTTTGAACATATAATGATCCATCACAATAGATCTGTTCATTACTCACACAGATACAGACACACACATACACATATTGCCATGCACGCTAATAATAAATACACACACACACACATCTACAAACACATACATATATGCATACATGTGTGTGTGTATATATATATATATATATATATATATATACTTGTTTATAAACTTTTATCTGTCACTTTCTCTCTCTCTGCATCTATCTATCATCTATCTATCTATCTATCTATCTATCTATCTATCTATCTGTCTATATATATATATATATATCGATCGCTCTGTCTATCTATCTATCTATCTACCTACCTATATATATATTTTAAAAATAACGTCGACCACTAACGGGGACAATTAATGCGCTAGAAATAGATCACATGTTGTGTCTATTAAAACCTAAAAAGTTCTCAACATGAAATATAGCAGCATACCAAAAACGTGAGCGGGCAAGACATTTAAAATCACCTAAAAAATCATTATTAAACAGGAACCAGGTTTCGGATTTAACAAATTCTTACCATTTGTCTATTCCTCATCAGCCTGATTTGTAATGTAGCAGCAATTTTCAGAATCGTATACATAGTTGCCCACCGCCATGTGTGCGCGTGCATATGGTTCTGCTAATTACAGCTTAATGGTAAAGTTCAAAAGTCTTCGTTTTGGCGCGGTAATTCCAGGAATATATCCGCAGAAAC
>NC_068991.1:73407492-73408628 GCF_001194135.2 Octopus bimaculoides
GTGTGAACGACGGAGCCATCTTGAGCATAACCCTATGAACAAGAAAAAATAAATAAAACAAAAAGGCAAAAGAGAGTCACTTACTGTTATAGTTTCTTCAATGAGAATATTGACCAAGGTTACCGTGGTCTTTTCCGTAGGCTTTTCCTTCCACGGCTAAACCTAAACTGTCCTCCTCTCTTTTTACACGAGAACATTACTGTGTCGATCCCTTTTGATCGACACCACCAATTTTTTTTTTTTTCTTTTTTTTTTTTCCTTCCTTTCCCCCTTCCAAAAAGAAAAGCTCTACATTGTATTTGTCCCATCTTCGTTGAGCCCTGTGTGGCTAATAAAAGAAATGTATCTATCTGTCTATCCACCTATCCATCTATTTATATATCTCTCTCTCTCTCTGTCTATCTATCTATTTATCTATCTATCATACATGTGTATGTGTGTGTGTGTGTGTGTGTGTGTGTGTGTGTGTGTGTACCTGCATGCAACTATGGATGTCGTAATAGGTATATTTACATATACATGTTCGGGTGCACTGTTTAAAGTTTATAATGCATAATACGGTTACTTGTATGCGAGTAAATATAAAGATCAATAGATATGCATGCATGTGTGCATGTGGGTACATACATGTACGTACGCATGTATGTATGTTTGTGTGTATGCATGCATGCATAACTATATGTCTGATTGTGTACGTATATGTATGTATGTATTATGTATGTATGTAGGTAGGTAGGTAGGTAGGTAGGTAGGTAGGTAGGTGGAAAGAGAAAGAGATAGTAAGAGAAATAGAGATAGTGAGATAATGAGATTGATTGATAAAATACTTGCATTTAAATGTGAGTATGGAATATTCTCTAATATCTTAGCAGCAGGTTTATCTCTGATATTTATCTCCGGTTTCCTATCGTCTTCTACATGTAAATGTATATGCAAGTACATATGCATAATTTATATTCATGCACGTGTATGTAGGTTTAACATAGAACCATGTTTCGCTTTTGTAGTTCACTAACAGAGAGAAGTGTATGTAATATCTATCTATCTATCTATCTATCTATCTATCTATCTATCTATCTATCTATCTATCTATCTATCTCTCTCTATATATGTGTGTGTGTGTATGTATATATATA
>NC_068991.1:73409035-73412327 GCF_001194135.2 Octopus bimaculoides
TATAAGTATGTATATTATATTTTCTTCATGCATATATACACAGATACGTTCAAGCTAAGTTATTTTTTCTTACCAAGCTAAAAGGTTATTTTTTTTTTCATGCTGGAAGGTTTCATTTTAATCGCAAGGAAATTATCTGATCATATTTTATTTTACACACACACACAAACACACACATACACTTACATTTATATGTATATCTGTGTTTATTTATTTATTTCATATATCGGAATTTATTTATAAGAAAACACCGCAGGTAAGAAGTTGAAGTTATTAGTTTAAATTTTCAGAAGTATTAATGTTTTAACTCTTACCCAGCCGCACGCACATCACTTCCCAACATCTCAACTGTTCACACCAAAACCACTAAAATGTGTTAACATCGTTCTGAATCTCCCACACCAACCATCATCACATAAGAAAATCTCGAAAATTAAATATAATTCAGTATTTAGTAAATATTTTGGAGAAGACAGTCATAATTGACAGTTAATTATAAATCAGATGCTTTTAAACCATCAACCAATCCTCTTTATATAAATATATACGTACTTAAGTATACAAGGCAAACACACAGAGACACAGACACATATACACACACGCACACACACACACATATATATATATTTTCTTATGCTGGGGCACCGCCTTTAGTCGAACAAATCGACCCCAAGACCTATTCTTTGGAAGCATAGTACTTATTCTATCAGACTATTTGGCCGAACCGCTATGTTACGGGGGCGTAAACACACCAATATCTGTTGTCAAGCGATGATAGGGGTACAGACACAGAACACGGACGCACAACAAATACATACGTACACACACACACACACACACACACATACACACACACACACACACATATATATATATATATATATATATATATATATACGACGGGGTTCTTTAAATTTCCGTCTACAAAATCCACTCAATCGAAACCGCGATCCTATGACCGCGAGTCTGCTGCTCTAATCACTGGGCCATTTTGCTTCCACTTATATGTGTATATATATATATATGCATGTATGTATATCCATGTAAGTATGGTGTAACTAAGCGGGGTTCATAAACGTAAATTGACCGATAGAATTACTACCAAGTCTTGGGGATGATTCGTTCGTGTAAAACCTTCCAGTATAATGCTTCAGCATGGCCGCCGCTCAGTGACTAAAACGAATAAGATTTCCAAAGTATTGTACCTGAAATATTGAATTAAGTTTGAAAATTAATCTGATCATGAGAAAAATAGTAGATCGAAGGTGTCAAGCAAAAAAAAAAGAAAGAAAGAAAACGGCATATATATAGGGGGAAGTTAATTAACAAAATTCTATAACTTCGTGTGCCGTGAGGAGAAATGAAACCTCGACATTTGGGGCTGGCCTAACCTCGAAGAACATTATGAAAGGAAAGGAGGAACGGCTATTCTCGAAGGTTGTAGAAATTCTATTACTGAAATAACAAATGAGAAAATAATGTTATGGAACTAATCAATTTGAATAGTCACTACTTGTGCGATTTTCATCGCATTTGCAGCACTAACACACGCAAAAGGAAAAACGAAAAACATATTTATAATATCAATATTCACAGAAACAATAAAATTGTTGATAAAAATAATAAAACACAATGTTCTTTAAGTTACTAGAGTCAAGATAACATGAACCAAAAATAAATAATTAAAATATTTCAATTTTATAAAACTGTCTTTGGGGATTTGAAAATGGAAATTTTACTGGAAGAAAAATAATATTTACGATAACATTTCTGTTGATACAAAGAAAGTCAGCATACAAATCATAGTGATCAAATGATGATGTAATAATAATAATAATAATAATAATAATAATAATAATAATAATAATAATAATATTAATAACAATAATAATGATACTGTTGCTAAATTTTGGCACAGTGTCAGCAGTTTTTGAGGAGAGGGGGAAGTTAATTACATCGACCACAGTACTCAACTGGTACATAGTTTATCAACCCTGAAATGATAGAAGGCAAAGTCGAACTCAGAACGTAATGACTGACGAAATACCACTAGGCATTCTGTATAGCGTGCTAACGATTCTGCCATAACAACAACAACAACAACAACAACAACAACAATAATAATAATAATAATAATAATAATAATGGGCTGATTGCTACTTAGTTCAGATACCAGGAAACCACAAAATGGCAGAAATTCAAAAGATAGTTCTCATGGGAACTGCCCACATCCTACGTAAAATACTTTCTACGTAATTTCAAATTTTAAAACAAACACATAATTTTCTTATGGTTTCTTAAACATTCTCTAGAACAACACTATGTACAAAACCAAATATATGGCACCCTAGGCATAAGACAGGCATGAACTTCTAAGTTGTTATCTCTTAAGGTCTTTGGGTGAGACTTGGAGCCAACTTGTAGAAATACAAAGCAAAAGACAAACATAAAATAATAATAATAATAATAATAATAATAATAATAATAATAATAATAATAATAATAATAATAATAATAATAATAATAATGATGATGATAATAGTAATAATAATGATGATGATAATGATGATGATGATGATGATAAGAAGAAGAAGAATGAATATATACTGTGACCTTGCTGGAGCACCGCCTTTAGTCGAGCAAACCGACCCATTTCATTACTTTCAGGCAGCTCATTCATGAAAATATTGTTCATTGTATCTTCATTATTTTTATATGGAGAAATGACTTCTATTTCTAGTGGACCACACTACCATGTAGTTTCGTATTTCGTATTTGCTTAAAAATTACGTTAACATCTGCGGAAAAAAAACTATTCAATGAATTGCTCAAGAAAGGATTACCAATTCACTCCTCGGATTTTATAACACGCTTTACCTATTTCGATTATTGCTGCAATTTGCTGTAATGTTAATGAATTTATAAAACAAACAAAAAGAGAAAAAGAAAAGTAAAAAGAATTACGAAGTTGGTTACGGTGACGCAAAGGCGTTGATAAGATTTAATCTATTGAAGATGCTGCATTCGCAGAGACCACGTAATAAAATGTATATATTCCAATTAGCTTAGATATACGTAGCTAGACGTTTTGATGGAACTATTCGTGAGAAGAGACCAATAAATTGTGTTTCAGGCTTTGACTAATGTGTTTTTCTAACGTAAAATTATAGATGAAATGACGATATAGACACAGAACATTGTATGTATAAACACACACAAACATATATACACACACACACACACACACACACACACACACACACACACACACAAATATCTCTCTCTCTCTCTC
>NC_068991.1:73414884-73416290 GCF_001194135.2 Octopus bimaculoides
ATATGTGCATAGATGTGTGTGTACAGAGTGAAGGAGAAATATTTATTGAGAGATTGGAACAAAAAAAATTAATAAAAATGGCGAGAAAGTAAGTAGTAAGGAGATATGAAATTTGAAAGAAAGAGAGAGAGAGAGAGAGAGAGAGAGAGAGAGAGAGAGAGAGACAGCAGAGGAAGCTGCATAGATATATAGTCTTCCAAATATACAGAGGGAGGCGATGGAGTGTGGGATAGATAAAAACCCATTATGTTTCAAACTCCAATGAATATTATTAAAATTACAGCTCAAAAATCAACAGAAACTTATTTAAACCCAACCCCCACCTCTCTTCCATCGATGTTTACACTACCAATCGAATGAAATTGAATTTTCTTGAAACATTAGCAATGCTATTCGTTATAGTAACTAGTAAATATATTTTATTTCTTCGTCTCCTTTCGCTTGCATTGTATTTATAGATACTCTTCAAAATTTATGACAGTAATATTCCAGTATCACACTACTAATTGTTGTTTGAGCGAAAATGAGCCCTTATCTGGAAGGCATAAGATCAGTGACATTGCAGCCGCCATGAGCCTTACTTTTATGGGTATCCAGCAGTAATGTCGCTATTATGACCTGTCAAGAAAACGTCTCCTATTATTGTTGTTTGCAATCCATGAATTAGTTGCTCTACCTTGTAATTCAGTGAGCCACTTGAATGTACTGGGTTAAACAAACGATGAAATATTTACCTAAAACTGCAATCAACCTGGTTAAAAACATTACGGAAAGAGAGTTTTATGTCCTTTACCCCACCATGCGACAGTAGTGTAGAAATATTGTTAGAGCAATATAATTTTTTTTTCATAATCGGAAAACATTTCTTGAATAGCCATTAAATCTATTAACAGCTCAACAAAACTATCACTAAGCTGGGCTGAAGTTACATGAAAAATATACCTGGTGATATCAGGATCAACATTCCGAAAATGCTGCGAATACAAAACGTGGTAGGAAGACAGCCAAAACGTAAAGCAATCTATAATATATATATGTATGTATATACAGCAAATGAGAGAGAGATCCATCAGCTTAAACTGTAAATATCGAATCATTCATTCATTTTATACCGATCTATAGTGGTAAAATATTGCCAGGCACATATGGTTTAGGGATAACAGATTCGAGAGTGATCGACATTACAGGATCAGCGAGTTCAGTTATCTCCACCTGAGAAACACTTTTTAAGCACAATGGGAAATCGATATACAACAGAAAGACCAGCATACTAAAGACATTCATAGATAAGGACCAAGCTGTTTAGCACGGATCCTAGATGTTAGTGTAAATAAGTTCAGGTGATTTTGAATAAAACATGAGAGTGCTTAAGTCTAGTTATATCAAGAATATATACATATACATAT
>NC_068991.1:73417247-73420641 GCF_001194135.2 Octopus bimaculoides
ATGCATACATACATACCTGCATACATGCATATATACATATATGCATATATGCATACATATATACATACAAGCATACATACATAGATGCATACACACATACATAAAAATATACATACACACATACATACATACATACATACATGCATACAAGCATGCATACATATATACATATATACAAGTATATACATATATATCCATATATATATATTATTGAAATTGATTAATAACTATTACATCATTTACTTTCTCCCGCTCAAAAGAATTCAAAAAATATGTCTTTAAAGAAAGACTTTTAATGCGAGGAACACATTAAAGTAGTTTTAATTGCTTCCCATTCGTCTTTACATAACATCGTCGCTTCTGCTTCTTCTCCGGCGCGTATCCTCATTGGTTTCAGAAGTAAAAAATAATATATTTGAAACAAATTTTAGTTTTATTAGCAGGCTTCGTTGAAATGTAATTGTCATTGCATCGGTTGTTGTTTGTTCTTATTTTTCATTTAAATATATTATAGAACTTTACTTCGATTTACCCATAAAACATAAGAAAAGTCATATGTTTGGAAATTCCTAATATATAAACCAAACATAAAACACCTTGTCTCGGTGGTGTGTAACAAAGTGTGTGTGTGAGTGCGTGTGCATATGTGTTTGTGTGTGTTTATTGTCAAATGAAAAGAAGCTTACTTCAAAATCCCGAAGACTTGGGTGCGAGCTCCCAATACACCTCTTGCTCGAGTAAACTTCTACAATAACTTCGGGTTGACCTGGGACATATGGGTGAAATTAGATAGGCGGAAATGTGTGTTGTGTGGATCCTTGTAGGATGGATTGTACTAGCAATATAAGGGTCCAGCCCTGTCTCTCTATATCGTATTTATTCTGCCTTACGATTTTATTAAGGGTGCCCGTGTCTCTGGAATCTACTACCCACCTCCCTGAAAATTGCTGGCTGGCCTTTTTCTCTAAATTAGAATCTGTTATATCATACATGTAACCAATATATACGTACACACACACACATATATATATATATATAACGTTAACGACTTTCCGTATTCCCGAGCGTCATACTAATACATCCTTTTGTTGTTTACACCACCTGTCCTCGTCTGTCGTTGCTTTTTTTTCGTACATTCTCCCATATGTATATATATATATATATATATATATATATATATATATGTGTGTGTGTGTGTGTGTGTGTGTGTGTGTGTGTGTTTACGTGTGTGTGTGTGTGCGTGTGCGTATGTATGTATATGTGTATGTATGTACATGTGTATGTATGTATTTTCAGGATCTAGTTTCTCAGACACGCTACTTTGACGGCGAAACAAACATATTACCACGTTAGTTACATTTTACCCATTGCTATTCTTTTTTGCGTAATATTTTGCGCAGGAATGACACTATTCAATATTTTCTGACACTCAAATTCTTTAACTATTAACCTAGGTTAAACACGTGCAATATAGTGATTTTGAAAGCGCAAGTGAAAATCATCCACTTGTGTATTTAGTATGCTGAACTGTGTTTAGAGGTACGTTCCATCAGCCATATTGCAGAATAAAGAATTTTGGTTTTCTGTGGCGAAAATGCAACAAACATGAATTATTCTCACATACCAACGAACTAACTTCTCTCCAGTGGCACAAATTGATGGATATAGAAGCCAATTGCTGATGTGAGAGCCCTTATTCATATATGCTTTTATAAAACACTGTGTAATTATATTCCCTCTCCCTCTCTTTTTATTTATCCATCTTTTTTCTTATTACTTCTCAGCAGACTTTATATGTATCTGTCTTTTATGACGATTTCGTAACGCCCTTTCTCAATTTCTCTTTCTTCGCTGTTATGTTTTTTAACAATCACTTCTCTAATCAAGCAAATCAATTGAATGCCGTTCGTTCTGTGACTATGCCCTCTTATTTTTTTTTGAAGCAGTATAAATAAAACCATGTAATGCAGTATATTAGTTCTTTCTTAGTACAGTTAAATCTGAGTTAAGAAGACTTGGTAGCTATTTCTCGGGGATCTAGGGATCATGTAGAAGCCATTTGTGCGGCTCATCAAGACTGACTCTTTACTATCAGGTGGATGGTGTAGAGCTGTCTTAGTATATGTTTCACTCTTAATCCAAGGGAAGTGGGTAAATCTATCCGTTTTATTAAGACTTTTCCGTCTGAACAAATTTGCAAGTGAAAGAGAATAGCAGAGAGTGTGCACCGTGAAGAGAAGGCTTTTACTACACTAATTAGACTTTGGGAGAATCAAACGCTTGGCATGACGACAAAGGTAGAAACTGGTATGTCTCGAGATTCCTGCTGAAATTTTACCCCAGGTGAGCAACGACTGAGAAAACTTATGACACGAATCATTCTAACCGTGACAATCCCATCTGTTTTTCTTTTTTTTTTTTAATGTGAAGGGACCCCGAACCTGACTTTATAACACATCCATTTTTCACAGGATTTGAGGCTCTGTCGTTGGTTTGTATTAGTGCCAGAAGTTCCTTAGTGGAGATGGTTTCTATTTGCAGTATTGACAGAATACGCTAAGAAAAGACCAGTGTGTTTGTGCGCCAATCGGAAGAGCCACAGACACACTCTGATTTTCCTGCACAGCGAAAGCATAGAAGAACTGTATTTACGTTCTTATATAGTTCTTTATCACAGTTAATAACAGTTTAATATTCAAATCTATTTTAGTACTTCTGACACATGCATTGTTGGGCATAAAATATTTATTTCAATATTTATTATGAAGTTTTAATTCGCCATAACTATTTTGAAATATTAAAACCCATATATCAAAACAATTTATAGATTAACGTCGGTTCCACATGGGTGTGGGTATATTGTTGTTTAATACGTAGAACTCAATTTTTTTCCACTTTATTCAGGATTAATCAATAAGAGTCTTTTAGATGAGGCATGTGCTCTATACAATGGTATCATGCAGTGAAGTGACAGACGCAACTGGGAAGTAGTGGTGATTATTCCTTTTCTAAAGACATTACGAAAGCAAGGAGACGAGGTTTAAAACATAATCGAAAATTTGTACCGGTCTCAGCGCGCTCGTGACATATGTGCGTTTGCGTGTGTGTGTGTGTGTGTGTGTATGTTTATAAGTGTGTATATATATATATATATATATATATATATATATGTATGTATGTATGCGTGTATGTATGTATATATGCATGTATGCATGTATGTATGCATGTATGAATGTATGTATGTGTATATGTATGTATGTATGTTTGTATGCATAGATGTATGTACGCATGCATGTATATATGAGTGTATGTATGTGTGTATGTATGTAAGTACGTAAGTATATCTATGTAAGTACGTAATATATGTATATATGCATGCATGTGTGTGGCGTGT
>NC_068991.1:73422032-73422864 GCF_001194135.2 Octopus bimaculoides
ATATATATATATATATATATATATATATATATATATGCATATATAAACATATCAATATGTGTGAACATATATCAATGTGTATATATACTATATATAAGCACATATGTATACACATACACAGGAGCGTGTTTGTGTTTCTATTGGATCTTCATCCAAGTTCATGAAATATAAAACTTAATTTTCGTTTTTCCCTGTGTTTTGCCTTCAGTTACTGCAAATGAAAACTGAAAAGTAATTAAAATTTTAAACAAATGTGAAAATACATACACTGTTCATAGCATGGTAGCTAAGCGGTAAATTGTTGAACTATAGATATCTGAGTCTTTATTGATTTATTATATGTGTGAGCACCAAACTAATGGGAATACGCTCCATTTATTTATTACTAGTCTACAAATATAGTCAGACAATTCTTATATTTTGCGATTTTTTCATATGTATACACATACGAATTAGTCATAAGGATTCCGAAGTATTCTAGGTACAGCAACATGTAAGATGCCATAAATGGCTCGATGCGATAACATGAGGTTCAATAATGAAGGTGTCAAGTGATGGTAAGATACTGCAGAGATGTCAGCGGCAAATACAGTTCGGGTTTGGTATTTATATATTGGATTCGTTATGTTCGATGTATGAAATCTCACACGTATGAAGATGGTGGATTCTATGTTATATCATACGTTATGATGTAATCTAAGAACAGCTCATAAAACAGCTGCTGCAAATCTTAAATGTTATCTGCACGCACAGATATACACGCACAGATATACACGCACAGATATACACGCACAGATATACACGCACAGATATACACGCACAGATATATATA
>NC_068991.1:73422992-73429360 GCF_001194135.2 Octopus bimaculoides
ATATATATATATATATATATATATATATATATATATAGTGTTGGTCTATCACAATTGTCTGACGAATTTTCGCTTGAAATTCTGAGCAACACTTTGTAAAGTTTTTCGGCTTTAGAAAATAGGTTCTTGCACCCCCTTTTTTGTATTCGTGTGCTATTTTTTACTCTCGTCCGGATGCTATGTGTATACTTGTGTGTGTGTCTGTTTATACGTGTGTGGTGGGGAGAATGAGTGGGTGGTGTTTGTATGTACGTATATATTTATGTAAATGTATACATATATATATGTACACACACACGGGATAGTCATAGTCGTGGGGGTAGAATTCTCAGGTATCCATACGGTTCTTGCAGAAGCACCTGTCATGGTTGCCGAGTCGGAGTTTTGTTTCCGACCATCTGTGCTTTGGGTTCTAATTTGATATGGTTGGCTTCGCTTTTTATTCTATCAGGATAAAAGTTATTTCTAAGTTCAAATCTTGTCATGACCAACTCTGCTCGTAGACTTAACACGGCTTGAAACACTTTGACACAGCTACCCTGGCACATCGGGTGCCCTCAGCAGAGACAAAATATTTTTGAAGCATTCGGGGTAAGTTCTCAGTTTGAGAATCCCTTCGTCCCTCGGTGCCACTAACCTTGGAGAAGATCATGAGAATTGCCCTCCCTCCTGAATGTAAAGTCATAAAAGAAAAGTGAAAGTTATTTTCGTCAAGGATTGAGCATTTTTAAAGGCACAGTTATTTGTTAAGGCTCAAATAATCACTCAATATCGACGAGACTAAATCTTTCTATTTCCTCTGGTTGTTGTTTTCGTTGATCCCGTGGCCCTCACACATCGTGATGATCTATGAACAGATATCCACCGAGGTCGACTTTGTCTTTCATCCTTTTATTGGCAGATAAATAATAATCGACTAGTCAGTCCCCTCCCGCAAAATTTCAGACCTTGTGCCTATAGTAGAAAGGACCTATGAACAAATATATTCAAACCATGACGGTATGTCATCATGCTCCTTTTAGGATAATATCAATCCATATGCCACTGCTTTTTTTTTAAACAGTAAAATCCAATTTTAAGGGAGAACGACGCTGTTATTTCTAGCAGGTCAATATGTTTTGTGATATGACAGAAATTAAGTAACTACTTCCATTGATCTGAGCAACCGTGCAGAGATATTCCCCATCTTGTTAGTTTAATTTTATTTCAAATCCTATAACAACAGTTTTGTATAGACTGTATTGACTTCTTGTTTGTCACTCAATGATAACTTTTCGTATTCTTTTGAGAAACAGCAAGTCGTGACAGGTCGCTATAAAAAACTGATATTGATTTAAAGATCAGCGTTATCCCATCGAACAATCAGCTATTTTTCCATTATGTCGCATAGTTTAGGTATTTGAATCTTTTGAAATTTTGAATAAGTTCTTAATTTGAAATTTACTAATAGCTTTGATTTCTTCTGCATTTCAGTTAATATTGACCAATTTCATTTGCTAGCATATCGCACCAAATGTTTAGCAGCGTTCTTTGCGTTCTTAGTTCAAATTCCGCCGAGGTAAACTTTGTCTTCCATCCCTTCGACGTCGATAAAATATAGTATCAGCCAAGTCCAGGGTTGCCGATGCAATAGACTTTCCATCTTATCTTAAAATAGCTGGCTTTAATCACTGCAATGGACAGGTGTCTCGTTCAGTGGGAATATTATTATCTCGGTCACTTATACCCCATGGAAATCGAGTAACCAGCCTTAAGAATCGAAAGGGTAAAGGGAAACAGGAATAAATGCTAAACTTTTTTCTGATAGTAATGCTGGAAATAACAGCTACATCTCCGTCAAATTACAATCTGTCGTCTTAAGAAAGAAATCAAACATTGGTTATTGTAGTTGCAGATAAAGTCATGATTTGGAAAGATTTTTCGGAAACCAGCAACTTTCTCAGCGTCAAATCCTTTCGCAGGTTTCATTAGTGTTCAGTAAATAGGAAATTGGTCTACATCCTGCATAGAATAACACTTCATCAGTAATAACTGATTCAGTGGAACGTTATCGACTTTTTTCAGCGCATAATGCTTCCCTCCGGTATTTGTATGCCGTCCTAAGCAAACTGGGGTACCTCAACGTGGTCCTTCGACCCCCTAAATCTTTTCCAAACTGCGTCGTAAAAGAAACACATGATGGAATCGCAATGGATAATGCAGTTGTTGTTGTTGGCACTCCGTCGCTTACGACGTCGAGGGTTCCAGTTGATCCGATCAACGGAACAGCCTGCTCGTAAAATTAACGTGCAAGTGGCTGAGCACTCCGCAGACACGTGTACCCTTAACGTAGCTCTAGGGGAGATTCAGCGTGACACAGTGTGACAAAGCTGAGTCTTAGAATTACAGGCAAAACAGAAACAGTAAGAAAGAGTGAGAGAAAGTTGTGGTGAAAGAGTACAGCAGGGTTCACCACCATCCCCTGCCGGAGCCTCGTGGAGCTTTTAGGTGTTTTCGCTCAATAAACACTCACAACGCGCGGTCTGGGAATCGAAACCACGATCCTATGACCGTGAGTCCGCTGCCCTAATCACTGGGCCATTGCACCTCCACAGATAATGTAGTGTACTACCTGCAAATACAGAAAGATGGGAAGGTGATGTTTGGAATATAATAAATCGTACGTCTGCTCGATCATCATTAACTTCGTTTTATACAAGAACAACACAGTTACAATTGATAAATAAGTGGTTTCGAAACAGACAACTGCAGTTTTTGAGACCTGGTTGAACTAAACTAATTACTGAATGGAGAGAGTGTCAGGCTCATATGAGCCTACATATACTAAACTTGTTCAACGGAGTAAATCTTTTCTCAGTTGGTTTAACGAAGTCTTTTCTGGAAGCTGAGTGTTTCTAATTTAGGTTTCTTGAACTAAGTCAATTAAAGGCTGTTTGAACTGAATCTGTTTATATTATGAGCAGAGTCTCTGTAACCTAGGATGTAAGATGGATAAACCAAGTGTCTTCAGTCTCGACTGATTTAAATAAATCTAGTTTATAGGTCGTTGAATTGAATCGATCTATTCTCGACTGTTTGAACTGAGTCTGTCGGCTTTAGACTGGCTGGACCGAGTTTATTTTATTTTAGGCTGTTTGAACTGAGTCCACGTAGTCTTGATTGTTTAACCTAAGTCCATCTATTCTTCGTTCGTTGAACTGAGTAAATTTATTCAAGCTTGACAGATTTGAGTGTATCTAATTTAGGCTGGTTGGACAGACTCTTATTGACCTGCATAAGCCTATTCTAAAATGCCTGATCTAATCAAATATTTTCTATGGTAGTTGAGTCTATTTATTTCGAGCCAACTGAACTGAGTTGATAAATTCTAGGCTGGTTGAATTGACTCTGTCTATCTTTTCAAGCATCCACAATGTTTCCTTCTGTATACTTGCAGAATGATACACACTTATCCTGACTTACAAACGAAAGAATCCCTATGTAGCTGGTTACACAAATTGCTAGAAAAAAACGACAAAACATCTTTAACTCATGTCATAAAAATAAGAACGAGTACGTTAGGTAACTTTATTCTAAATATCCCACAAATTGAGGTGATAGGCATGATTGGAATGCCCTTGGCGATATATTTACTTCGCCAGAGCTGACAATAACAACTTCGTAAAACAGGTTCCACTTTTTATGTATTTTATATTGTAAGGAGTGTGTAGTTATGATGAATCTGTGAGTGTGTTGTGTGCGTGGGTGGGGTAGTGTGTTTCTGGTAAGCGTGTGTGTGTGGTATGTATTTGTATGTAGGTGTCCAGGAAAATAAATCCGTAAAAGAACGAAGCTAAGCAGCTAAAACTCGAAATAATGACTGCTATGGATCTAACGTACGCCTACACGACAGAATCTGGTGAGAAAGCGGGTGGAATGCAGTGGTTTTCTTGCCAAGCGCTAACGATTTTTACTTATTTATTTTTAAAGAGCAACAGCACTGACTTAATCTTTCTTGTTTAATCTGTCGTAATCATGGAGAATTTTTAAAAAATGCTAAAGCCGATTTCTACAAGATTTTAACTAATCATGGCAATTTCAAAGGAAATAATATATATGTTGTCTATGTAATATCTGAATGAAATCAATGCTTTATGTCAGGCCAAATAAATATAAGAAGAAGGGGTTTAATATGAAAGGGTGTTTTACTATAACGAGTACCAGAGAACAGAAGCGGGTTTCTAGTATTAGCAATTCCTGTTAAAAGGGGTAGATGCAGGGGTGTTATGCATGACCGTTTTACTTTGGAAATAACGGTCAAGTTTGAATGCAGACTGGTAGAATGTGTTTTATCCAAGAAAACGATACCGATGATGGTCGGATATTAAATCGACATAAACGCAATGTAAAATATTTTATGAATTATGAAATAAAAGTTTTAAGATTTTTAAAAAAATCAATAAAATGCAAATGCGGCAGAAAAGTGTGAAAACACATGTAAGGATGAGAAATCGATAGTCCTATACTTATATTTCAATGAGCTAAAGATATCATCTCGATAACACGCTCTACCTTTTTTTTCTTGACAAAGGCGTTTTATTAGGAAATATTAAAATATTAAGGTAAAGTAAAATATAGACTATAATTCTGTATTTCTTCTTTTTCACCGTTTATCTCAAATCTTGTTTTGTGTTTTATACAATTTTCACCTAAAAAAAGGATTTGGAAATGTTTCATAAGTAAAGATGAAGTTGATAATCTAGAAATTAATAATATTATTAAAGGTCTTAGAATTTTAGCATAGGGTCAACAGTTTTTGAGGAGAGAGGGAAGACGATTATATTGACCATAGAACTTGAGCGGTACTTATTTTATCGAACCAGAAAGGAGGAAATGGAAAGTCGACCGTGGGGCACTTTCAGCTCAGAATGTTAATACGGGTGAAATGTGGCTAAGCATTTCGTACGGCGTGTAAACGATTCTGCCAACTCGCTACATTAATGTCCCTTTCTACTTTAGGCACAAGGCTCGAAATTTTGGGGGAGGGGGCTAGTCGATTACATCGACAAAAATGCTTAACTTGAAAACCGACCTTGAAAAGATGAACGACAAAATCGACGTCGGCGAAATTTGAACTCCGATTTCAAAGACGTACAATGTTTTGCAAACACCTTGCACATGCAAGTGCTACCAGTCAGAAACTCCGCATACAGGAAGCCAGCAAGTTTATGGGGTCATCAGGAGAGAATGCGCGCCGTTTCGGGGCCTACTTCTCGACGGCATCGCTGCGCACCTCACTGATATGAGGCCCCCGCTTGCTAGATCAACTGGTTATCAAATAAAACTTAATAAATATTCTTCTAGCCATCGCTCTTCGTCTATTTTTAACCAAATCCAGTGGCTAGCCTTTTCCACTGTAGTTTATGATAGTATTTAATTTACAATGAGTTAGGCCTAACGATATCAGGCATTTTGTCCAGCGTGGTAATGATTCTGCCAGATCTCCACCCTAATAATATTATAAACAATAACTCATTTCAAGGATTTATACATTTCGCTACACATCTCACAATTAGAAATTTGGTTATTATGATAAAATGGTCGATCAGATATATTTACTGTACTAATAACCGATTGATAGAGAATGTAGCCGATGCAGTGAAGATATTTTATTGAGTATGAAGACGGATTTTTATACACGTATTGCACTTGATTGCTAGCAACCAAGAATAGATATCAGAACGTTCTTGAAAAGTTACCTGCGATATAATACCCTCGTACGACGAAGAAATTTATCACACCTCTGCTTAACGGTAGAGAATCTACACATAAAAATCGATCTGTTCCTTTCTTAAAGTTGCGAAAATTATTAACTATGTAAAGTAAAAAGTATACATCTTTTCCTAGATTTATTACGAGCATCTTAAGAATAAGCTCATGGTATAAGCATTTATCTATGTGCATGCTATGACACGTGTGTGTGTTTGTGTGTGTGTGTGTGGGGGGTGTTCGCTTATACTTCGGTTATAAAAAAAATACAAGATAGAATGTGCATCAATGTCGTCTGATTATTATTTTTTTACGCTAATAATTACGTCATTTCTCAATAGAAATCATTGATTTAATACCTGAATAAATATATACATTACTCTGATTTTTTGCGACTAATGATGAATTATTGGCTGTCAATAGTTCAACTTCATTAAATCCTCTTCAGTACTAGCTATACAAATTATATATATTCTAGCTATAATTTCATATCACGCTTTCTCTTTTTACTTACTCTTTTCTCCTTACTTTATCGTATTCCCATTTTCAATCTCTCCCTCCCTCACTCTTGCTTGCCTAGTTATTTCTTCATATACATACATAATATATATATATATATA
>NC_068991.1:73429896-73433543 GCF_001194135.2 Octopus bimaculoides
TATATATATATATATATATATATATGTATATACATATATACACATACACATAGATATATATATATATATACATATATACATATATAAATATGTATATATATACAATATGTATATATTATATACACACATATATAGAAATGTGTTTCCTCCTACTTTTTTCTTTTCCTTCTGTCTCGAGCTGCTCTCCTAATTTCGGTTCTGCACAATCTCGCTTATTTAATCAGCATCCCCGCGGCTCAGATGTCATTTGCGAAATTCATTAAGAACTTTTGTACATTCTAGCTAGAAGACTTACTGAATGAAAGCGTATGAGCACAACCGATCAATTTGCGACTTTTTAGTACTCTTTTTAGAGCTAATACAGTAAATTGAAGAGTTGGTGACTCATAGAAAACGAAACGAATACTTATAAGTAAAATGAATCATCAAATTGTTTTTATAACAGCCTATTATACGACGAAAAAATAACAAGTTCATTGACAGTTGTTTCTGCTTCGAACTGAACCTTCTACGAGCTGATTCTCTATCAGTTTCTGGTACATTCCACATCTGTCACTAATGTGGTTGCAGGATATATAAGCTATTCACCTTCATGTAAGTCACCAGTGTACGTGCTGAATTCATAAACTGCGCCCCCATCTCATTGTTATTTATCCGTCTCTCCCTTAGAGATCTGCATCACAAAGAACAGTTAATATTTATTGCGATCCTGTATCTAAGGTTCTGTCTCGGAGAAACAATAACATCTTGTTTTGTGTTTTATACAATTTTCATTTTAAAAGTATTTGGTTCAAATATTGTGAGTTTAAAATATTGCCAAGGTCAACAATTTTTCTTGTATCCTTTCGGGGTTAATGTATTAAGTTTCAGCTGAGAACTGGAATCGATATAATCTATAAGCTCCTTTCCCCTAAATTTCAGACCTTGTGCCTCCAGCAGAAAGGACCATTTGATAAGAGAACAGAACTAAGGACATTGATAAAGGAAAACATTTACTTCTATAATGTAATATATTTTCTTATACAGATACAAGCTCTGAAATAAAAAGAAAATGGGAAAATATAAGTCACTTACATCAACTTAAACACTAGGATAGAACTTGATTTCTAACGACCCTATAATACTGAAAAGCACAACCTTTACGTCGGCCGGATTTGAACTGTGAGTGCGTAGAACAAATGATGAATGCCTTTTTTTTTTCGACACTTTAGCAAGACAGTTAATCCATCACCTTTCGTTATAGCGAAATATTAAACAGACACACAATTTATCTAAAACATTAACCAGCAATTTTAAACATCTCCGTCAGCAAATATACTTCACCTCTGACCCATCAGAGACAGTTTCAGCCATCGACTGAAATTGTTCTACACACAACTACAACTCATAAACCTAAACCTGACAAACGATCTATTCAGAGCTGCTGCTCTTTACGTAAAGCAAATGGCCTGCATTCACTATTGGCACATCTACCAACACCACTTCATTCTTCATTGCTTACCTTGAACTCTACAACACTTGTCACTCCTGCCTACTCTTATTTGTGGCACACAGACCATTACTTACGCTCATCATAATCAACAGCCACCATTACCTACATTTACCACTGACAACACTACCTGCCCTCATCTTCACTTTAACACATAACTATCTACACTCACAACAGCTACCACTACCTGCACTCACCACTATTTACACCTCCTATTACGTACACATGTCACGGCCAAGGCTGCCTCCGCTTGTCATTGCCTATACCCGCCATTACCCAAACTACGTTCACCATTGCCTACACACGTCATGACTTTATTCACAACCAGAATCTTTCATTGCCGACACTACATAAATACACTTATCGCCTCCTACACTTACCACTAACTACACTTATCAGTGCCATCACTACCTACACTTATCACTGGCTACCACTACCACAAGCTACACTTATCATTGGCATTCAATATTATTTACACTAAAATCTACGTACACTTACAACTCTCCCCGTTGCGTACACTCGTTAATAACTCACACCTTTGCCCATACTCAACACTGCCACCACGGTTCGGATGGTATTTATCTACCCACGTAACAAATGAAATTTGTTAACCATGTAAATGATACAAATACGATATCCCAAAATACGAATGATATCTCTGTGCATCTCATACATCAAACAAGCTCTTCCACTTTCCAAGCTACAAATAAATAAATTTGGTTCCTCGTTACGAAAAGGAATTCCAGCAACTTTGCAGATTCCGCTTGCCATTTACTTATTAAACACAATGGATCTTTAGAAGCTTCTCTCACAGACAAAAGCTCAAAATTTATTTTTCACCTTGTACGTACATCTACATTGGACAAGCGAAGTAAAACGTTCCTGGAGCTAACTATATCCCCACCAACAGGCTCATAATAAAGTACACACTTAAAAAGTACCAATTATATTTCGACAAAAGCAGTCAAGTAATGAACACACAAATACGTATACATAAATACATACAAGTATATATATATATATATATATATATATAAATCATTATAAATATACAGGGATTAGCAATTGAGTTGCTTCTCCAACATACTGAAAATTTAGAAATAGCAGTCAAAGAACTACTTCTTGTATATATATATATATATATATATATATATATATATATATATATATATACGTAAATGAATATATATATATTTATAATTGCATATTTACATAAATATATTCATATATATATATATATACATAATATATATATATATACATAAATAATATATATATATATTATATACACACATACATTACTCAAACGCATACTTATCGTGAATATTAATCGGAAATGTTCAAAATGTCTTCAGTCATAAATTACAGCCTTCTGAGATTAAAATTATATGAAACTTAGCAAATGTTGTCGTAATATAATGACATGATGCAACTTTAGAAACGTTTCCAGGGAATATAATATCAATGCTTGCTTATGGAAGTGTTTAAACGGGAAATTTTCAAACAGAGACAAATTTGCATAAGCTCCGAATAAATATAATACAGTTTGCTCTTTTCGTTTGGTATATTGAAGTGTCGTTTTTGTTGTTTATCCTTTGAGACCAATCTTGATGTTAAAACAGCTGGCTGGTTGCTTCTGTAGGGAATATTCTTTACTGTTATCCGGTATAGGGATATATAATTAAGCCGTTGATTGGCAACCATTGTAATATGATAGGTAGCTCGTTTAGGCAAAACACGCTGGTCACTCCTGGTTTTTAAAAGAATAATTACCGCAAAGATTGATCGAAGCACGATAATGGACGAACTATTTGCATAAGCTCAAAGTAGCTTGCAACCATACCGTGAATAATGCCTATTGTAGATTCTTCCCTTTTACGGAATGACAAACATTCTCAACTTTTCCAATAAGCAGTTGAAGTATTTAGACAAAAAACATTCATAAAACTGCTTGCTGTGAATAAGGCGAATATGTACTACACTTAGCAAAGATTTGAAAATATTGAATGGAAAAATGATTTGCACCCGCACCCCACCCTCGCCCGCACGCACACACACACACACACACACACACACACACACAGGCACGCAAACACACATACATATCTACAATTTTAGTTAGGTGTCTGGGTATGCATATATCTCTAAATATATGTGT
>NC_068991.1:73433683-73434819 GCF_001194135.2 Octopus bimaculoides
ATATATATATATATATATATATATATATATATATAGATAGATAGATAGATAGATAGATAGTTCCATTTATGCACATATATCCATATATCCACACACATAAGCTCATACATAAATACATGTACACATACACATACATACATGTGCGTACGTACATAAGTATGTACGTACGTGTGAACGTATGTGTGTGTGTGTGTGTGTGTGTACGTATATGTTTGTATCTATATATGTATAATTGAGACCAACAAATAAAAACAACATATACACTGCCAAAGGGAAAACCTAACAGAGTAAATATGTTGGCAAAGACGTTTGACAATGAAAATAAAATCGCCATCTTTGTTGCATTGTTGTTGCTGTTACATTTAAGCGCCAAAATGGCAGTATTAATTGTAAATTGCAGAACTAATAAAATTATGCAAATCTAATTTGGAATGAAAAATAAATGAGAAATAAAAAAAAGAGAAAACAAAAAGAAAACAGTTTTTGTACGTATAATGATCGTGATCTAAATCTATTTCATATGCAGATGTAGTCAGAAACAGCTAATCAAGCAGAACATAGACGAGAACGTCTATAGACCTTTTTAATTAATCTGCTCACGTAAACAAATGACAGACTCATTAACATTTTAGCTTTAATACTTAAACCTATAAATGTGTTTCTTTGTGTGTGTTCTGACACCATATTGATATTAGCTCTTGTCTGGTAACTTTTCACTCAGTAGTTTAAACAGTTGAATAAATTGCTTAAAGAATGTTCGACCTTACAAACACACACACGCACACACACACACACACACACACATAAACCACACACACACATAAAGTACACACACACATATAAAGCACACACACACACATAAAGCACACACACTCTCACACACACGCACACTCACACATACTCACACGCGCGCAGATACACACAAATATACACGCACATATACACACAGGTGTGGATGTGTAGTATAGAACTTCATTTTGTAACCACGTGATATCAAGTCTAATTTCACTCTACAACAACTTGGAGAAGTGCCATGTCTTTCACTGTAGTCCATGGCTTATAATGCCTTGTAAAAATACATCCTTTATATATATATATATATATATATATATATATATAAAGGATGGGGGTTTATA
>NC_068991.1:73440617-73440822 GCF_001194135.2 Octopus bimaculoides
TATATATATATATATATGTGTGTGTGTGTGTGTGTGTGTGTGTATATATATATATATATATGCGTCTTATATGTGTATATGCATGTATTTATGCACGTATTATTCCGCATACACACAAGCATGCATATTCACATATTTACTGATGTATACATGCATACATACATGAGTATGCATATATATATATATATATATATATATATATATA
>NC_068991.1:73441508-73442587 GCF_001194135.2 Octopus bimaculoides
CTCTGTTAGGATCTTTCTTTCTCATTTGGAACAAATTTAAACTAATAATTTCGTATGCTGCCATGGCCGAAGTAGTGGATTAACGAATTATTTAAATTTCGATCTATATATATATATATATATATATATATATATATATTGCAGCCCCTATTCGCTCCATGTACTCCTCAAGATTTTTATTCACTGTTCCCAGAGCTTCGCCAATTATTGGTACTACTACCACCTTTTCTTCGATCACAACTGCTTAACTTCCCAAGCTAATCTGCCATATCTCTCGACTTTTATTTCTTCCTTATCGCATATCTTGTTGTCAGCTGGGCATGTTAAATCTATGGTCCAGGATCGTTTGCTTTCCTTCTCAATTAACGCTATGTCTGGTTTCCTATTCTCTTATCATCTCATGGTCGTACTGAATCATAAAATCCCATAGGATCTTTGCATTATTATTATTATTATTATTATTATTATTATTATTATTATTATTATTATTATTATTATTATTATTATTTAAACACGGCCGAACACGTTGGACCGTTAAGACCTAGAGCATCCACTGAAAGGAAACGAGATAGTGATGGCTCTGCTACCTATCGTTACAGATTTCAGTAGATCTGGTAGATGATGGCTCACTTATGATGAAAAAACAAGCTTCATCTTCTGTACGGCGGGAAGGTGTAAGATTCTCAGTTATAAATATCTTAGAAATTGGAAATCTGCCAAGGTTGAAAATGGTAAAATATATTTCATCTCCCCAGAATCTATTTAACTTCATCTCGACTTCTATTTCCTTATTCAAATGAAGATATTTCTAGATACTCTATTAATTTCATTTTTTATTTTATTTTCATAATATATTTTATTCTCTTTTTTTTTTCACCTTTTAGTTTAATATCTTATGTTACTTTCGTCTAAAAAGAATCAGCTAATTATTGTTCTTCGAAAATTTGGTAGAAACTAATGCAGGGCAATGTATTTGACTCTCTTCCTCTTTATCTCTCACTCTCCCTCTCTCTCTCCCTCTCATGCACACTCAGGAAATATACATACAGACATACATACATACATACATGCATATATAT
>NC_068991.1:73443032-73445307 GCF_001194135.2 Octopus bimaculoides
ATATATATATATATATATATATATATATATATATATATATATATACATATATAAATGTTGCTTCATGTGGTAATTTCTTCTTTCTCAGATAATACATTCTGTGGATGCAACTGATATCAAATATGTCTAATTCCATTATCTTTTACAACATTTCTTCGTATTTTATTTATACCTCTTGATACATTTTGATAATTGATAAAAAAAAATCTCATCTATCTGACCTATATCCGCAGGAAGGTCAGCGCGAGAGAAATCCGCTGTGAGTCTCTGAATTTATCATTACAATGCATTACAATTAATGTGACCTCATCGCCAGCAACATCAAAATATAACCTAAAATGTCGATGAAATTATGTCGGGAAATGTTAACTTTTTTAAAATGGTGACAATAACGACGAAGAAATTCAGTCGTTGGCTGTCAAATCTTAAAGCAGTTATTACCACAGCCCTCTCCCACTCTCTGAATCTATCTCTTTTCTTCTTTCTTTCTTTCACTTGCTCCCAATCTCTTTCTCTCTTATATGATGTTATGTCTTACAATTTATGATTGGCTATTAGTTTGAGATTCGTATCTCGATACACGTTTGGCATAATCAAGGAGTTTGCTTCGACATCCTGTAACTTTTGTTAGAAATAGCCAAGAATTCCTCAAAGCTTACATTTCTGTTTCAAAAACATTTTTGGCTCTGGAATAAAATGTTGCTTTGTACAACTTTGCCTATAATCCCCTCGAGTTGGATTAAAATCTATCCATCCAGTCAGGTGGAAAGATGGAACTGTAAGAACATCGGACCAGATTCCTTGCGACATTTGTTCCAGCACTTTGCGTTCTGCGTTCAAATCCTGCCGTGGTCTCATGGGTGATAGATTTAATCCGTCTCCCAATTCAACAGCAACAGAACGCATTCTTGTAGAGGAGTCCTCTCTGTTACAAGCATTCGAGGCAGATTTCTGGCATGAGGTTAAATTTCGACAACTTCCCATGTGTTATGGAGACCCTATCAAGGATCTAGGGCTATAGATTTCTCTCTGCTGACTAAAAGATGAAAGCAAGCATTACATATTTGAAAGGGTCATTATCTGGCGATTTTGTTTTAAATGCTTTAAATATTTATACCAAGAAGTCTGTCAGCTTCATTAATTTTCTTACGCAAGCTCTCTAATCGAACATAGGTCATCGACAACTTTTCTAAACCCTTCTCAACCCTTCTCAGTTTTCTTTTCTGGTTTACCTTCTTACGTTTAGTTTGGAACTGTCATCAATATTTCTGTAATTTTGTTTTGTTTTTATTGGTCCAACGCCCCACAACACAAAACAAAGACCGAACCTTGTGGAGGATGGCTTCATTAGATGGACCACGTTTTTATTTATTTCCAAGTCATCCCTGATCTAGCATACAGATCATCAAATATGCTGCAATTATATCCATTTCACATACCTTTCTTTTACCTTATTTAATACCTTATTTAATACCTTATGTAAATACCATATGTAAATGTGCACTTCAGTTTTGAAAACACAAAGGAATAATTTTTGCGATGTGGTGAACATTTCTAGCTACTCGAACGAACTCTTTTTGAGCCACACACTTTTTGATCTGTCAGTAAAATATAGATAAGAATTACAGATTGAATGAAATATCTAGGGACATCCACTGTAAAGAAAAAAGTTGTTAACTGGCAAGTAACATTCCTTATTAATATACTGGTATTTTTTTCCATCAATTGGAGCATAGAATTAATTAGTAAAAAAATTCTTAGCTCGCTATATTTATTCCCTCAGCACCTAATTATAGTTATAACATACACTTAATTTGTAAAAAAAAATATAAGCGATCATTTTTCTTTTTCACAAAAATAATGGATCTTATCGTTAAAACGATCCACTCCTGTTAGCAGTAGTCATGACAGATGCGTTAGCAGTATATATGACAGGCGGACTGTCAAAGATCTTTGAGTGAAGCATATAAATAGTTGATTTTAGATTCAAAACTGATCTTTCAACCAACTTCGCAATTCTATAACTATGGTAACTTTTGACAATTGCATGACATGTAATTAATTCTTCTTCAGTCTTCACTTCTTGGCCTTCTTTTCAAATTTATAGTTAAACTATGAACGCCATAAAGATATGAATTTTGGGATGCACATATATATATATTTCAGTATGTATTTCACATATCCATATACATACATACACACACACAGACACACACAGACACACACAGACACACACACACACACACACACACACACACACACACACACACACACA
>NC_068991.1:73445507-73449268 GCF_001194135.2 Octopus bimaculoides
ATATATATATATATATATATATATATATATATATATATATATACGTACATATATATATACACACATACATGAAAACATCCAAACATACGTAGGTGCGCACGTACGTACGTATATACGTATGTATGTATGTATGTATAGGGAGAATTCACGAAAAAACAACAGACGAAGACAGGTGGTGTAAATAACAAATGGATGTATTAGTATAACGCTCGAGAATAGAGAAAGTCTTTAACGTTTCGGGCCTACGCTCTTCAACAGAAAGGAACACAGAAAGAAACAAGGAGAGAAAAAATGTGTAGTGGTCAGCGATATGCGTCTATGTATGTGTATATGTATGTATATTTGTATTTGTATGTATAGACTCCTTATCTTTGAGAGATATCGAACGTAAAAATTTCAAATTTTCCAACATCTCACAACGACATAATACATTTCCTTCAATGTACTGGGTCTATCTTCTTATTTAAACACCTTAGTTGCTTAGATGCGCACACTAAGATATGGCACGTTGCGTTCTGAAGCAAGCTACCTGATATTACTTTACAGCATTTCTCATAGCCGAGTGATGTTGCAGCTTTCACACTCTTCAGCTGTTCTTCCCACCCCATTGTTTTACTGCACTAAGTAAAGTACGTCTGACAGTATGTTTCCAAAGGCCCTAACGAAATTAGTGAAAATAAGACGCATGTATTCGGATCAGCCTCGCTTGCAAGTGACGGCTATTCTTTTTATCTTATGTATTATTTAGTGGTTTTCTCTGTTTAGATTATACACCATCTCTTTTTTATGAATTTCACAATCCATTAAATCCCCTTTCGTTTAACTTATCTTACTTTAATATTTATGGTAAAATAACTCTTTATAAACACATCATTATAAATATTGACGAATACAAATAAGATATTATTAACATGTTCCTAAAATAAATTTACATTATTTCCTTCTCTTATGCAAACAAAATCTTAATTGTTTTAATCTTGAGAAAATATTTGTTTTCATCCTTAATCAAGTAGGTCACAGGCTAACAAATTAATCATTGAAATAACCGTGTGTTATGCTATTGTTATATCTGTATTTTCATTAATCTATGATTAATGAAAATACTGATCTCTAAATATATTTGTGAAGAGGAGGTTGGATTCTCAATGTATTATTTATTTAAAACACACGACTTTTGTAAACATGCGCAGAGTGAAATACAAACTCTTCTCTCTTAGGCAAATATAACAAGTCACTTAAACATTTCCAGGACACTTTTATATTACATGCAATTACTTTGCAGATCCCAAAGCGATATAAAATGAGTTTGTTGCAGGATGCAATATGATCAGGGGTGTGAAGAGTTTAAGTAGATAGAGCCAGGCTTTGGAAGGACGTGGTTCAGGTTCAGTGCCCTACTATAGCCCTACCTTGTGAGATAATTTGGTTGGAAACTCACCATATATATATATATATATATATGTGTGTGTGTGTGTGTGTGTGTGTGTGTGTATGTGTGTGTGTCCATGTTAGTGACTTTGTGTTATTGATTTTTCCCCTTCCCACCTCTAGACAAGTGGTGATGGATCGTTTACATCCACATATCATAGCAGTTCGGCAAAAGAAACGGACAGAATAAGTAAACGACCCCTCGCCACAAAAGAATAAATAGAAAATAAAAGGCACATAAGTACCGGTGTTGGTTTATTTGACCAAAATCCTTCGAGGCGGTGCCACAGCATGGCCAGTGTCCAATGACTGAAAGACTGAAAAAACTACAAGTTAAAACTAAAAACGATTTATTTTGCGCAGCCAATAATTGAAATGCAGATAAAGGAGAGGACACAATTGGATAAAGGAGAGGACACCATGGAAAGAAGACAAACATACTTAATACTGAACTCGTGTATGAGAAATACACGATGTTTACAAATAAATAACATGCTTATGTTATCATTGTTGTGTCCTGATACGATCTCATATACATCTGTGATCAATGGCATTTCTAGCCTTGACCGTCTGATTGTGCTTTATTTCATGGCCCCCTCAACCCACCACCACCGAAGGAGGAAAACCAGAGGTGACTTTGGTGTGATATTAGATTCAAAACCGAAAGTTACAACAATGTCGCCAATAGTATTCACAACACAGCGAAATGCAGCATCAGGATTTATTGCCGTCCAACATGATTGTCCTCAGTGTATGTGTCTGTGTGTGTGTATGTGTGTGTGTGTGTGTGTGTGTGTGTGTGTGTGTCTGTTTGTATGGAATGTTGAGCTTCTAAGTAAAGATTAGCTGCTAAATACATTAAATATACATCACTTCAAAATTAAATTACGAAGACAGCTTAAACACGTTCTGCATATATAACTACATCAGTATCTAACTAAACACACACACACACACACACACACACACACACACACACATATATATATATATGTATATATATGTATATATATATTCATAGATAGATAGATAGATAGATAGATAGATAGATAGATAGATAGATAGATATACAGGCTCGTACCCAACTATTCGTATGCATTCGCTAGTGCTTGTGTATCTAGTGCATGTGCGTATGTGTGTGTGCGTAAAAATGGTCGCCCAAATATCACAAGCGATCTCCTGTCCATTCATCAGGAAATTTCGTATGTTAAAAGACGTGCCAAACTCCAAAATAAGTGAAATGGCCTTCAAAACAACGTTTGAAAGTCGATTGGTGATGCTGTATAAATTTAGATTTAAACATATAATAAAAAAAAAGTGGTAAAAAGAATAGAATGGAAACAACAAGAGTATAATAGAATGTAAGTTGGAGAGTTTGTTCAGAACAAACACATTGCTTGTTTGTTAAGTGTGAAGAGTTGTGTTGATATAAATATTGACTGAAAGCAGGTTGATTAAAACGGAAACGCTGATTGATCTCTTGTTAGCAAAGAGGAATCAAATGATTGAACAGATATTGCTTGGAATGTTTCCAAATAACTAATTGAGTCAAAGAGAGCCAAATTAGAGGTTGATCCCAAAATAGTTCGATTCGTTCCTCTGAAGAATATTTGCTTACCTATTTTTGTATGACATACAAAAACATATCGCATTCCACAGTGTTTGACAAGGCTGTACGTTTTCAGTTACAGCTTCAATCTGCCCACACGGACTTCTATAGTTTCTGTCAGCCCAATTTTCCCTAAAATATATGGGACTCGACTCGAGATCACGAAAAGTTACCATGCAGTGGAAACAAATCTGTACCCCACACTTAAACATATATATCATGGGATGTTACTGTTGCTTTTAGCCCCAGGAGAACATCTCCTCCAGCTGGTTTATCGACACACATCTGTGTCGATAAGCCAGCTGCAGGAGATGTTGTGTCTGTCTGCTTCTGCGTGCGCATATTTGTGTATTTCAGTATATAGGCAATGTTTTACATGCATATATATCTTCAGATACACATAAATAAATCCATCCATCCATGTATATATATTGGTGTATACATATCTATGTATATGTATGTGTGTATATATGTATATATATACATATAAATATGTATATATAAGCAATGTTAAATCTCTGAACGAGGTATTAACAGTAACTGCACGATAAAGTGAAGTATATTTGCCATTTAAATGTGGCTGACCCCTAAGGGTGGATGTTACTGTTGCTTTTAGCCCCAGGAGAACATCTCCTCCAGCTGGCTTATCGATACACAACATCTCCTCCAGCTGGCTTATCGACACAGATGTGTGTCGATAAACCAGCTGGAGGAGATGTTCTAC
>NC_068991.1:73451496-73455745 GCF_001194135.2 Octopus bimaculoides
TGATATATATATATATATATATATATACGACGGGCTTCTTTCAGTTTCCGTCTACCAAATCAACTCACAAGGCTTTGGTTGGCCTGAGGCTATAGTAGAAGACACTTGCCGAAGTTGTCACAAAGTGGGAGTGAACCTGGAACCATGTAGTTCGGAAGCAAGCTTTTTCCCACGCAGCCACTCCTGAGACTATATGTATGATTTTGTTTTTCTCTCATTTTTCGAAATAATGGAGGATATGAAAACCATTGCTATATTTGGATAATGGGACTAAGGATGGTATGAATAAGGATGATCGCATTATCTAGTATTAGTTGTGAAAATATCTTGCTGCAAAGATACTGAGGTTCGTAATGATGCACACATTTTTTCTTTCTTTTAGTCTAATTAAACATTCCAAAATAGCTTTCGACTTGTGGTAGGCAAAAAACAAATTTATCTGCTATCGATTAAAAATGAAAAACCAAAACTTAATATAGCATTGGTTATTACATATGTTCCTAAAACGGCACCGACATCATCGAGGAAGCATTCAGAAATAACGCTGGTCTTCAGTCTTTTGTAGAATATTGAATCACTGAAAATAGAAATCTGTCACAAAGAAAACGAAAAGAAAACAAAAACGAAATTCAGTACATGTTCACCATTCCCATTATTTTTCCTTCTATAAATTTTATGAATCTCGCATTTAAGCAACAAATCACATGCATAATTTCTTTTGCAACTGATCAGCCAGAACTTTCTTTTCAAATTGAGCGTAGGTTTGGCGGAGTAGTGACGTAGATAGCTTTGCGTCCCATGTACACGAATTGGGCTGGACAAGTGCTTTCTCCTATAGCGCCAACTTGACCAAAGTTCTATGAGTGGCATTTGGTTGTTCAAGAATGCAGTACAGAACTCTATATTCTATCTATCTATCTATCTATCTATCTATCTATCTATCTAGCATTTGTTGATATTCTTCATGTTGATTATAATAGCAATGATGACGATCTTTCCTGAGGCTATTTTAAACGGAAAATCCTCAAAATGGTAAAGAAATATTAAACGCCGAATACACCGAGTCTATAACTCGCTGTGATTTATAATTCTCCACTTTTTTCGTTCAAGTTCATTGTAAATTCTATAGAGACATATAGGGGGTTTCGTATATCATAATTTGACATGCGAAATCAAGTTTGTAACGAAGAAAGTTATGGATTTTGGCGTAGTTAAGAGCTCAGAGAAAAATAAAAACTGCACAAAGCGTCTGATTTGCATTTTATCTACTCCATTCCTTAACTCCTGTATTCTTATTCGCACACCTGGCAACCCTGGCTGCCAACTGTGAAATATAAAATAATTTTTTTCAGCTTAACGTACTTCGATAAGGAAAAAAATCTACAGCCTTCCGCTCCAATCAACCAACATTGTTCCTGAATGTTACCATGTAATCGACTCATCCCTTACCCCGCAAAATTTTCAAGGAGGGCGGCGGTGAGCAATAAAGAAATAAATATTTGACATATACTAAGGCGGCGAGATGGCAGAAACGTTAGCACGCCGGGCGAAATGCTTAGCGGTATTTCGTCTGCCGTTACCTTCTGAGTGCAATTTCCGCCGAGGTCGACTTTGCCTTTCATCCTTTCGGGGTCGATAAATTAAGTACCCGTTTCGCACTGGGGTCGATGTAATCGATTTAATCCCTTTGTTTGTCCTCTCTATGTTTAGCCCCTTGTGGGCAATAAAGAAATAAGAAACATTAGCATGACTTCTATTTTCCTGGTTGCTACTGAGTAAGTCCTGTAAATTATTGTCTCTTCATTATTTTCTTTTAACACTTCTTAGGGGGCGAATACATTCACCTCGTCCCCCTCCCTTTTAATCATTGCCTTGAATTTACTTAATTCCTATAGACATACGCCTTCGCTTTTTTCTTTTGCCGTCTCCGCATAATTCTTTGTCACCATAATTCTTTGTTACCATAATTCTTTGTCGCCGCCTCCGCATAATTCTTTGTCACAAGGCAGAAACGTTAGCACGTCGGGCGAAATGCTTAGCGGTATTTCGTCTGCCATTACGTTCTGAGTTCAAATCCCGCCGAAGTCGACTTTGCCTTTCAGCCTTTCAGAGTCGATTAAGTAAGTTCCCGTTACGCACTGTTGTGGATGTAATCGACTTAATCCGTTTGTCTGTCCTTGTTTGTCCCCTCTCTAGCCCTTTGTGGGCAGTAAAGAATTGAGAAACGTTAGCACGCCGGGCGAAATGCTTAGCAGTATTTCGTCTGCCATTACGTTCTGAGTTCAAATTCCGCCGAAGTCGACTTTGCCTTTCATCCTTTTCGTGTCGATAAATTAAATAGCAGTTGCGTACTAGGGTCAATCTAATCGACTGGCCCTTCCCCAAACATTTCGGGTCTTATGCAACCGCGAAACGATGAAAATCAAAGATCGACCTTGGCGGAATTTGAGCTCAGAACATAAAGGGCCGGGCGTATTTTGTTCGACGCGCTAATAATCCAAACTGCTAGCTGCCTTAAATGTGCACAAACTTAATGCATTGGAACGGTCTTTATTTACATATATTTGGTTTTCTTAGTTATGGCTTGCTTTACCAAGGAAGAACTACGAGGACTAATGCAAATGTGTGTGTGTGTGTGTGTGTGTGTGTGTGAAGGTTGGTCCACCAACGATTGACAACTGCTATTGGTTGGTTTACATTCCTGCCAATGAAATGTTTGAATTAACACAAAATGTTAAAGAAATACTGCGGTACAAGTAAAAGATATATATGCGCACGCGTGTGTGTGTGTGTGAGCATGTGTGTGTGCGTGTGTGTGTGTGTGTGTGTGTGCATCTGTGTATCTGTGTGGGTATGTATATGTATTGATATATGCATATATACAGATATATACATATATATATATATATATATATATACGTATGTGTATATATGTGCGTGTGTGTGTATGAATGTCTATATACATGTAAATATATATATACATGTATGTATGTGGGGAGGGTGTCCATGACAAAACGTAAGGACGAACGAAATGCCACTGAATGTTTTGTTCGGCGTGAGTGAGTATTATTAATAATGATAATAATGATAATAATAATAATAATAATAATAATAATAATAATAATAATAATAATAATAATAATAATAATAATAATAATAATAATAATAATGAAAGTATTAGAGGTAATGAAAGTACCACCCTCTCTCTCTCTAACATTATCTATCTATCTATCTATCTGATATGTAAATATCGTCACACATACACACATACACACACATACGCAAAAACATATATATAGATACATATGCACACGCACACACACACACACACAGGTATGCATTTATGCGTTCATCATTTCTATACGACTGAATGTGTTCATACGCATGAACATAAGCGGTATGCGTTATATGTAATGCATAGACAGCGAAACCACGTTTATTAGCTACATAGATTAAAAATATACGCCTGAACGAGTCCACACACACACACACACACACACACACACACACACACACACACACACACAAACTCACACTCATACATACACACACATACACACATATATATGTACGCACCGGTCTACACATTTAATTATACGCACATCAGTGATTCCATACGTACGCCTGTGCATTCGTATGCGACTTTGGTTTCAAATATGCAATCACTTATATCAAACACGAATTATATTGCAGTATGAATATATATGCATAAATACACGTATGTATGTATGTATGTATGTATGTAGCATTTCCATTAATATATTTAGGATTGCTTGGTTAATTGATTCGGTATTTCAAATATGGAGACCAAAGTGACTGTGGAGGAAAATCATATTTCGCCGATAATCTATATCGGTTCATGTCTGATGCTGTATTTAGGTGCAAACGATTCAATACTTAGTTGGTGTCCGCACTCTGATAAATGATGCATTTCTGTGGGCAGGGATGATTGTTATTCTTTCGCTACTAAGTAATTTATTTGTTCCGCTGCTTGTTCTCTTTCTCATTTCCTCCTGCCTTCATTTTCTTTCTTTCTCTTTCTCGCTCTCTCTCTCTCTCTCTCTCTCTCCCTCTCCCTCTTTCAATTTATCTATCTATCTATCTCTATTCTTCCCTGTCTCCGTTCCTAGATGTTCCTCCTACATCTGAATATGTGGGCGTGTTTGCCTATACATATGTCTAAATATAATATAAATGTATATATGTATATATATATATATATATATATATATATATATATATATATATA
>NC_068991.1:73456021-73458979 GCF_001194135.2 Octopus bimaculoides
ATATATACATATTTATGTGTACACACACACACACACACACACACACACACATATATATATATATATATATATATATATGTATATACACATATATATATATGTTTGTATTTACATATAGGTGTATATTTAAGCATATATGAATAAATATACAACCATACACATATATCTAACATGCATATATGCGTAAGTGTGTGTGTGTGTGGTTGTGTGTGTCTGTTTCTGTGCGTGCGTGTGTGTGTGTAGAAATAGATTCATATGCATTTGTACATATTTGCATGTATATATATATATATATATATATATATATATATATATATACACATACATATATATGTTCGTGTGTGTGTATACATGTATATACGTACACATACACACACACCACATATATATATATATATATATATATATACCTATACATATATATATACATACATACATGCACATACATTAGTACATATATGCGTATGTTTATATGCACCGTTTAATTAAAACAGGTGCACACATACTCACGCGCTTCATAGCGAAGTATAATACATTCCAGTATTTTCCTTCCATTAATACTTTGGCTATTTTGCGGTCATACAATGCAATTTTATTCGCAAGCCATTTATTATTCAATAATTGCTTCTCACTAACATAATATGGTTGGTCTTTCTTTAATACGTATATATATATCTATATCTATCTATCTGTATATATATATATATATATAGCGAGAGAGAGAGAGATAGAAAGATATGGAGAGATAGAGAGATAGATGCATATCTACACCTAACTATCTAACTAACTCTGTTTCTATCTATCTATCTATCTATCTATGTACATATCTATACTTCGATACGTACATACATATATACAGGATGCGATGGGTAAATTGTCGCCTTTTTGTATTTCTAATTTCGCGCATGTGCAATTTTGAATTTTGATTTAGTCGTCTACATATTATAGTAAGGTCAGTTAGGCACCATCTGTGAAAAAAAGCCACGGCATCACACAATTCACTAGAAATTTAGAAACGCCATGCTGTACCGCTCGGCATTAGCACCGGAAGCTCCAATACGAACATTTCAGAGCGTTTGTGTGTCAATCTTAGGACAAGTCTCAGGACATGTACCGAGAGGGAGAAAATCAAACATCCTGTCGACTTCATGGTGTTTGGAGTGATCACCAGTGATGGCGACGTTGTGCCTCCATTCATTTTTTCATACAGGACTACATCGACTGCCTGGAGGAGATAGTGCTACTCTGGGTCAAGTGGGTGACTAACGGAAGACCCTATGTCTAGCAACAAGACTCTGCATCATACCACACAAGTAGGGGAAGCCAGTCATGGCTGTCAGACAATTTCTGCGACCACATCACCCCTAACATCTGGCCACCTAACTCCACAGACTGCAGCTCCCTTCATTTTGTGTGTGTTATTTCATTTTCGGATTTGGTTTGCAAGATTCTTTACGTGAGTTCGTGTTTTGAAGAATATTCTGTTGTGTCTGGGGAGAGTCATTCTCTTTTAGTGCCTTATAGTTTAACACATTCACCGGTAAAATTTCCACTTATTTCTTCTTTATTATTCTAAAATTTTGGTTGCATATTGCAACCTTTTCAATAGTTTTGATTGAAGACGTTTGAAAAAGTTGCGAGATGCAACGAAAACTTTAGAAAAATAAAAAAGAATTTAGTGGAATTTTTACTGGTGAGTGCATTAAATTATAAGGCACCAAAAGTGAATGACTCTCCACAGACACAACAGAATATGTTTAAGTGTGTATATATATATATGCATTTGCGTGTGTCTGTGTCTGTGTGTGTATCGATATACAGATTTTGACAAAAGTCACCTGGCAGTAAATCAAAACGATTTAATTCCAAAATTTATTTATGTTTAACAACGGAACGGATTCAATAAAAGCATCTAAATATGAAACATTATGAAAACTGTTCAAACTGTCTTGGGCCACACCATTTTTCCATTCGAGTCAATGCAGAATTACAGACAGCATTTATGGAATTTTGATTTACCCTGCATACACACATAAACACACACACACACATACACACACACACACACACACACGGAAACAGAGAGTACGACAGAGATTTATGTTGAAAGAACGGTAACTATGTATAAAGTGAACGTGCATATAAATGTATATATGTACTTGTGTGTAGACATGTGTGTGTGTTTTGTTTGTGTGGACACTCCCTATACACTAACCCTCCTCGCCATATTTGTATATATATGTATATGTATTATATATATACATATATATATATATATATATATATATATATATATATGTATATATATATATATATATATATATATAGGTGTAGGAATGACTGTGTGGTAAGTACCTTGGTTACCAGCCACAAGTTTTCGGGTTGAGTACCACTCCGTGGCATCTTGGGCAACTGTCTTCAGCTGATACATTGAGTATTGAGGCGATGGTGCACAAGCAACTGTTACGTTGGACTGGAGACCTTATTAGAATGAAGGATAGCAGGATTCCTAACCAGATGCTATATGGAGAACTTGTGAATGGAAGAAGACCCCGGCAAAAACCAAGGCTGCGATTTAAGGACTGTGTCAAGTCCTCATTAAAGGCCTGTGATATGCAGGACACTGACTGGGAGAACAATGCCTGCCATCACCACAGATGGAGGAAGCAGGTTAATGAAGGGGTCGACACTTTTGAGAGAACACGTATCCAGCATGAAGAACTTAAGCGAGCTGCGCCAAAGCGCACGGCTCGTATAGTGAATGGGGAAAGCTTGGTCTGCAATGTTTGCAGTCGTGTATGCTTGTCAAGAGCAGGGCTCATTAGCCACCAACGGAGCCGCAAATGCAAAATATAAGTTAGTCCTAGAGCGCACTATGTTCCTGAAGGTCGGCAATGGTCTTCCTCGGTCACGAGTGGACGGCCATCATCATCATATATATGTATATACATATATATA
>NC_068991.1:73459028-73461369 GCF_001194135.2 Octopus bimaculoides
ATATATATATATATATATATATACATTTTTATTTTCTTGCGTCAAGTGAAGCCAAATCGTTTCTTTTGTTTTCGTACTTTTTGAGTTCCAAAACTTATTTTACCAATATTTTTTCTATTCCTCCCGCTCTGTACCTTTCCAAACCACGACTAATCCGCAATAGAATTAGATATTAGGCGTGAATTTTATTTCTGTGCTTCGTTGGTTTTTCAAATGCTGATGGAGCACATTTCCTCGCCGAGATATACATGCTGTTGTCTCAGAAGTTTTGCCTCCGTCATTCATATATTTATCTACATTCGTTTTGAGCCCTTCAAATCCTTGTCACTGGACAAGGTCAGTAAGTGGAGAATGTTGTTTAATGTCGGCTTGTGCTAGATTAAACGGACGCCAGGTGCAAGACTCCTTCAATCTCTGCTGGAATTGGCCCTGAACAGACTATATTGCGTGTATAATAATTTCCTTTTAAAGCCTTACATAATTTTTGTATATCTTTCCGCAATCAAAGACTACCGTTAAACTTGTTGCATGACAAGATTTTCTATTTAGTATTGTTGTTTAATGCTCTCGCCCTGGTAAGCTTTGTTTGAAAATCGTGGAACTTGCATTTAAACAACGATTAGATTTAACAGCACCATACACATATTTTTATATGGATCAGATTCACCTCTGTTTAACGATGATAAAAATCCGTTTCTGCTTTTAAACTCAAAATCTTTAATCATTTGAAATTATTTCCTCAACAGAATTTACCAGATTCATGTCATGTCCCAAGATTATTGAATTCGCTATTAATCACACGCCACGAGAGGATCCATAGTACTTATATTAACTCAATATGTAATAAGGTCTTTTGCTTCTATGTTACCATTTTTTCTTTTCATATACGAAAATTCCTGTCTGCCAATTAAATCCAATCTGCATAATTGCATTCCTCAATCTCATCGTTACGTCTTTGAATAATGATCAAAGAAATTGTTCAGAGAGCGGAACGTTACAAATATAAGAGTTAAATGCGTGATTCTATACTGATGCCGCAATTTATGTAAAATTCGAGAAAATGGCATCTATTTCATTACAATGACCGACTGACAATTCCAGAAGTTAGTAGTACATGATTAAATTTGATCATAAAGACTTTTAGTTACTCCAGATGGAGTCACATTTGCAGCAAAGCAAACGTATCTCTTTACATTATTGCATTACAGATTTCCCCGAAACGTATTCTTAATTGCAATGCCAAAGGGTGTGGAATGAACAATGTAGCAACTTAGAATTAATTCTGAGGAGAATTCAAAATTGTTCTCTTAACGTTAACACGAAATGATTATAATTCAGTTTTCTCTTTTATTGATTCAGATAACTCTTTCATTACAAGTAATAAGATCGATTTACACAGTGGCATTTATAAATGAATTCCGGAATGAATATTGACGTGTAAATAGAACGCTGACGTGGTTATAGGAAATGTAAGCATGTTGATCTGAGAAAAATAACGACGGTTCAACAAATCAAGTTATCTGTGACAGCAAAGATCTAATTTCTCTGATATTTTAAACTATTCTATAATGATAACGTCATTTCTGTAATTTGCAATGTAAGTTATTTAAATATATTCCAACATAATTATATTTCTTCCAAACAAAGCATTAGTTCATTCTGTTTCCATCGCTAAGAATACAGTTATAAATATAGCCATACACATATCATGACTGTATATGTATGAGTGTGTCAAAGTGTGTGTATGCACGTTAGAATGTGTGCGTGAGAGTGTGTTCAGGGTGTATGTGTGTGTGTGTGTGTTCCTAATTTTTGCTACGAATTCTATAAATTGAGTTAATATCGCATGCATTTGGAAATGTTCGTGTAGAACGAAACATATGGCCATGTGTGACGAATTACACTTATAGTAACATAATAATAATAATATTCTTGACATCAAATTTCGATTGTTGCTTGCAGTTTATGGCCTTACAAATACACACAAACACAAAAATATACATGAATATATATGTAGGTGCATGTGTATGTATGTATATATTCACCATGATAGATCGCTAACCACTACACACATTTTTCTCTCTCCTTGTGTCTCTGCTCGTTTCTTTCTGTGTTTAAACAAAGGGAAATTACTGTGTTTAACGGTCATTTTTCACATTTCAATGGCCGGATAACTGAAGAGATGTTGGCGTGGGTTCCCACCCCGGCATCCGAAACTCGGAGTCTTATCATGGTTACCGAATAAGTGTCACATATTTTTACAGATAAATTCTTCTATTTACATAATATCGTTGTCTCTTTCTTTCTTTTGTTTTCCTTTCTATCAATATATATATATATA
>NC_068991.1:73462905-73464774 GCF_001194135.2 Octopus bimaculoides
ATATATATGTATATATATATATGTATGTATGTATGTATGCATGTATGTATGTATGTATCAGGATATGTGTAATGTTGGTGTATTTTTAATGCAAAAATTTACAGTCGAACTGGATAACCTCTATTGATTTCCACGACATATTTTCGTATATTAATATTTACTATTTGACTGTCTTGTCTATACATCTCAAGTTAGCCGCTTTCCTACAAACAGATTTCTGTATAGAAATATAACGCATGAATCCTCTCAACGCCAGCGAGCTTCTATCTTTCCCACCACCTCTCTCTCACTCAGTCTTTCTGTCTATCTGTCTCTGTCTCTGCCTCTCTCTCTCTCTCTCTCTCTCTCTCTCTCTCTCTCTCTCTCTCTCTCTCTCTCTCTCTCTCTCTCTCTCTCTCTCTCTCTCTCTCTCTCTTCATGTGTACGAAAACAACTACTGTTCATTTTTCCATAGCTGCTTCCTAGTTATGCTTTATCTACTCGCCATCGAGACATTACACACCAAGTCAGTCTTATCCTGTAAAGTGAGACTTCAATGGTGAACGTGACAATGTTGTCTCATTCACCAACGTAAATAATAATCACTACTGATATCAAATAAGCCGTATGCACCATGATCCTGCGCAACACACACCTGGAACCCTCACCAAGCGATTCTTCTGACGAAACACGCTCTAAATAGGACGCAATGAATGGTCCTTTACTTGATGGCTTCAAACCCACCTCACAAATATTAATATTCGGGTGTGGCCCACAAAGTGTTATTGCTTTCAAGGTTGGTATGCTACTGTTGTTGCACTATACCTGATGTCCTAGACCACATCCAAAAACATGAACACGAAGGAACTTCCGGCTGATTGTCATTATGTCACTCGTAAGCACGTTCCTGCCAGTGGATCATAGACACGCTGTTTCCCTTCTTTCGCTGCTTTTTCTGCAATTATTTTAATGATCATCTGTATTTTTCGAAGCTGGCTGGGCTCGCAGACATTTCAGATAAAGTCACAATTCCTCCCATCTTTACTCCAAACCAACCCCAAACAAGGCCCTGCGGTTGTCACTGTTTGCCTTAGCGGTGTGTTCCCTAGAATTCTTTCTCTGTTCATGCAATCAGCTTTCCTGTAAGCTATTGATTGTCAAATCTTCCAGAGAAACGCCAATGGCCTAAGACTTTCTGATCGACAAGAGTCTGTGAATACCATGGCACTACAGTTTTCACCAGACCCACCAGGTAAATATTTAAAAAAAAGCATTAAATCATATGGACGTAAGCATAGCTGTGTGGTAAGACGCTTGCTTCCCTACCACCTAGTTCCGAGTTTAGTCATACTGAGTGGCACCTTCGATGTTCTCTGCTATAAACCCAGGTCGACCAAACCCTTGTGGGTAGATTAGGTAGACGTCGTATTCATCGTCAAACTATAACACCTGCTTGTAGTTCCCTTACCTGTCTTTGTCTTCTGTTAACAGCACATTTGAACTATACATATATATGTTTGGGAGGGGTGTCTTAAAGCATGTGTTTTTCTGCCACCTCCGCTATATCACCCGCGTTGGTTTGCTTATATCCCTGTAGACTAATGGTTTGGCAAAAGAAAAAAGGGACCTGTAGAATAAGTACCTTACTTTAAAATAAGTCCTGGGGTCAATTTGTTCGACGAACTTCCTTCCAGGCAGTGCTCCAGCCTGGTCAGAGGCAAATAATTGAGACAAGTAAAAGATAAAACAGCTAAAAGATACACGAATAGCATAATACAAATACATGAATATATGTATAACTATATAAATTTGTGACGTGCATTTGTGTCCATTAATATATGTCCGTGTGTATGTACAAATACACACATAAATACATACATACATACATAT
>NC_068991.1:73464900-73467260 GCF_001194135.2 Octopus bimaculoides
ATATATATATACATATATATACATTGTCGACGACTGAACGACTCATAAATACCATTCGTCTATACTTTTTGGCGGACAATAAAAATAAAACATTTATACCTTTTCCCATGGCGTTTCTCTTTTTTTTTATTAGTGCTTTTATATATTTACTCAAAAATGGATGCATTAACTTCCTGACGTTGTTTCGTTTATACATACGCAAGCATACATACGCCCACACACACAAATATTATTATTATAATTATTATTATTGTTATTATTATTACTATCGCCATTATTGTAATTCCTATTGCTGTTGTTATTACTATCATTATTATTATTTTCTATAAAACTCCTCATATTACTATTCTGTCTTTAGTGCTTTGTATTGTTTTTTGCTTTTTAGTTTCGTGTCTTTGTATTGTGTTTTTGGTATGTTTCGTTTCTTTACATAGACTTATGTCAATATCATCTAATATTTATACCCCAATCATGTGAGACGTAAACAAAGACCGTTTGAAAATTGAACCAATATTATAATTTATGACTTTGTTTCCATTTATTTTTATTTATTTATTTATTGTTTTTCATTTCTGGTTGTTTAATTGTTAAAATCGTTATAATTTTGAGTAAAAATGCCTTATGTATTTGTTCGGTTCTCATTCTGTTTTCAGTTGCAATTCTGTGGTAGCCATTCTTGTTTTTCCTCTACTTCCGGTTTCGGTACAATAAAGTACCAGCCAAGTACTGACGTCGATGTGATCGGCTAACTCCGCGACCATCTTCTCAAATCACCCAGTTTTTTCTATAAATCAGAAATATTTATTTAACTTTTACGTATCGCAGTCAACGGACAGCGGTCATGCTGGGGCTCCACCACTCTCAACAAAGAGAGAAAGGAGGGTGTCCTGACAGACCAATTTGTCATTTATTGACCGCTCCTCAGAGACACTAGGAGATAATAACAATGTAAATACATCCTTTCTATATTAATGACGAGTAGAAAATATAATGAAGAATTTCCCGAAGGACCGTTTACGGTTTATTGACCGTTATTCAGAGAAAAGATACTCATTAGAGCAATAAGCAATAAGCTGCTGTCACTAAAACCGCTTCCCTAGATTCATTCTGAGTTCAAATCCTGGCAAGATTAACAGTGCCGCTAATCAATCACTTGGTGTCGATATAATCGATTAAGCTTCGTCCTCTAAATTACTGAATTGGTTTCTAAATTAGAAAGAATATAATTTTTTTCTTTTTCATTTTACGTTTTGGAGTGTTTAATTGGCTAGACTAATTAGAGACGTGTATGTGTATGTTGAGGATATATATGAGTTTTTGCGTACATATACATGTGTATGTCTCTGTATTACTGAGAACGTTTGTAACTGTATAAAAGGTGTTCTTAGGTGTATGTGATTGTGTGTGTGTATATGTGATAGTGTGCGTGCACGTGTGCCTATGTGTATATGCTTAGTGTATGGATGTATGCGTGTACATGTGTGTAAGTCTGTGTGTGTACCGTAAATCTGTTGTAAGCATTTGCCTGTGCGCGCTTACGTGCTTACGTGTGTAGGTTCATTTGTTTGTGTTATATATCTTCCCACTAATTACATGACCAATATATAAGTATTTAACAAAACCAAACATTGTCTACATCTACATTAGTAGAAATTATACAGTAAGCACTAAAGGTTAGTAAACTTCATTACACTACTTCAATATAACCATTATTCCTAACACTATCTTCTGTAAATTTACTAGAATACTACAGATTATCGAAAATGATGGTCTTGAATTTGATAATTCCCTCCTAGCTACGCAATCTTAAATATCCATCAACTTGTCAGTGGTATGTGTTCGCATTTCTATATGATTATTGTAATTTTAATGTCAGTCGCCACCTCCGAAAACGTTGTTGATAGTGCTGTTTTCCTTTATTTTTTGGCATAGCCAGTACCATTTTTGCAGGGTGGTTTCATGTCTGCTATCTTCTGATAATGAATCTTGTTTCGAAATCTTGCAACAGCTTGGATTCCGCTGAAGGTGCTGGTGTTAAACAGGTGGACAAATTAATCCAGGAACAAATGCAGTCTATCCGGCGGATTTCTACACCGTTTTCGCAAACTTGAAGAGGTGTCTAATAATAATTTCTGCTACTACAAAAAAAAAAAAAAAAAAAAAAAGCCTCTAAATTTGTGGTTCCTAACCTTTTCTGTACCCTGCAACACTAGGAAATGTTTGATTAACTTTTCACGCCACCGCAAAAGTAATTTCACATTTCAAGACAAAATGCAATTTTCTTATAGCTAATTTCCCCACTTTTTAAAAAATTAAACCAGATAAAGTGCTGTGCAATAATAATAATAATAATAATAATA
>NC_068991.1:73467824-73471921 GCF_001194135.2 Octopus bimaculoides
TAATAATAATAATAATAATAATAATAATAATAATAATAATAATAATAATAATAATAATAATAATAATAATAATAATAATAATAATAATAATAATAATACGAAGTGGTCTTGGGTAGAACGACTTTGATAAGACCAAATACATCAGTGTTAATCCTGGACTGAAAAACAACGACGACGTTAATAAGAAATGCTAAATAATATTCTGAACATTACGTTAATTGTCAAGCCTACTAAGTAACATTCTGTCAATAATTCTTTCTTGGTCTGTGTTTTAACATTTCGAGTTTTACCTTCCTCAAAATGTCACATTTAATAAGATTTTCGTAAGCATCTCAGTCGATGATCTGAACAAAAAGCCGGTGTTTTCGAATTTGTCTGAGACTATATATCTAGAACATTGATTGAATATATCAGAAGACCATTTAATAGCACTGGTATTGAATGTGAATACTAATTTAATATTCATTGAAAACGCTGGCAAAGTTTTCAATATACGTTACAAATTTCCAGACCGTTTGCATGTCTTACTTTAAAATAGGCATATTAAATGCAAAAAGGACAGTATAGAAAATTAACATTCATAGTTTATTTGTTTACGCTTTTACATTATATCATTTGTTTAAATTTGATTTTTTTTTTATTTGTGTTACAATATTCCTTCTTACAATGATATCAGTGATATTTTATATCGATCGAATTGGTATTCAAACTTTTACTAACTAGTTTAAAAAATATCTGTATCATGAGTAAATTGCATGTCAACGAAATTATAAGAACTTTGTAATTCTCTGAGACACTATAGCAAGAAGAGAGTTCGTGCACCATTTATTGTTGCTCATTGAAATATGCGTATTGTGTGTCTAGAAATTTTGGAAGTAAACTTGTAGCAGTTTCGTGTTTTTGTTAAAGCGCTTGTCTAAACAGAAAAGTTCAGTAGCGACACACTATCACCTACGTTTGCAGGCGAGTCTTGATGCACAGCAAACGAGTGCTGAGTAGCGCAGAAGAATTGATCTACTGATGCAAGATGCGAAACAAAGCGATCGATAATTTCGTTTTTTTCTCTGTCTCTCTCTTTTATTTTTTTCTCTCTCCTGGATTTAGTCAGTTGTAAACAGCATTGCTTTCATTACTTACCTGCGTAGATTACTGCTTTTTGTGTACCTCCCTCTGCAGATTAATTTGTATGTTGCTTTTGTGTCATGATTTTTGAGTGTTGATACGTGTGTTTCATGTAGGTATGTACGTGAATACATTCTATGTACATGTACATACATACGCCCTACCTTTCTTCGTAGTCTACTTGTGCGGAATTATTTGCGTTCTTTGTTTACATGTATCGATTGCTTCTTTTCTGACATACCTACGTAGATTAACTTCTTTGTCACTTTAGTGTTTATAGTATTCAGCTCTATGAATTATTACCTCGCTTCACCTTAATACTTTCATTACTTACGGCCGTGCATGCATTCATTCGTTCTTTGTTTCTCGAAGAAATTAATCCGTTATGATATAAACCAACCTAGCTTTCTATATACACTACATATACACTTGCAGTAATTTCTCACTATCGACGCTCAACGTTTTAAGTTCGAATACCGCTGACGCAAACTTGGCCCTTCGTCTCATTTTCTCCGATGCCGTTAGGATAAAGTACCAGCTAAGTGCTACGATTGGTGATGTCACTCATTACATCCCTTTAAAGCTGCTGGCCTTGCGCCAAAATCAAAAGCTACTATGTTTCGAGGTCTATAAAATAAAATACCAACGAAATATTTGGATCGATAGATTCGTCTAACCAATTTCTCCGAAATCTATTGGTATTCTGGCTAAACTAAGACCATCAATTTTATTACCGACAATTCGCACAAACGTTAAACATAAAGCAACTTGTTGTCACAAAGCATTATGATGCCATCGCTTCTGCTTAAATTGGCATATGATACCTTTTGTCCACTACTACTACTACTACTACTACTACTACTACTACTACTACTACTACTACTACTACTACTACTACTAACTACTACTACTACTACTACTACTACTAATAATAATAATAATAATAATAATAATAATAATAATAATAATAATAATAATAATAACAATAATATCGAAAAATACCTTAGGAATGAGAACCCAGGTTCGAAATTTCCCTAAGACACCTGATGAAGTCTGGAGGGTATATCAGCCGAAACGCTGTGTTAATAACAAACAAGATGAGGACAAATGTCCGTCAAATGTAAATAATGTAAATAGTGTTGCTCAAAAAGATTGGTACAAATATAAAAACAGAACATTTACAAAAAATCATCATCGTTTGGAACTGCAAGAATTTTCCGCAATGTTCTTGAACCATGATCAGTAAACAAGTGTCATCTTAATCTGGTGGGTGGCTGATACTCTCTGTCATCCCCAGCAAAATAAGTTGAAGGCCGATTACATTGATCCAAGTGCTCAACTAAAACCTATTTCATCCAACTTGCTTACCAAGAGAAGCGGAAACTTTATTGAACTGGTGCCACCGAAAAAGAAATAAATAAATCAAGATCATCCTGCAAGATTTTCGGTGTGCTGAAGAGCATGCCAAACCTGAGAACACATAATGGGGCAACGGGTGTTCCTCCGAACCTTCGGATCCTCTCGAACCGTCCTAACCATACTGGCATGAAAAGCGGATGCAAGATGATGATGATGACGGAGACAACGACGATGGTGATGCTGAAGTCATTAGAGTGCCATTCGAACAAGTTCTGCAGCTGTTTGAGTGTCTACTAAAAAGTCTATAAATAACAAAGACGTTGACACTTTAATTGATTCAGGAAACAGAGGAGATTTTATTCGCACCTCTTTTGCCATTAATATTATATTGCCTATTAAATCTACTTACTCTATAATTACTATGGCTTTTTCGACACAACAACGTAATGAGAACTTTATTATTCTTATCATTGTTGATATTGCGGTTATTTGCTGTTATTATTATTATTATCATTATTATTAATATTATTGTTATTATTTGAGATGTTACCGTGAATGACAATATTTAATAATAATGATAATAATATCAAATTTCCAACAACAGATGATATTTGTATATCTCCATTACAAAGACAAAATTTTATGTCACTTGAATATAATGATGTTACTTTACTAACGCTATCAATTTGTGGCCCAACTACTGCTAAGAACTGAAGAGTTTTCATGAAAACTGAAAAGCTATAAGTCCCATAATCGATTTTATTTTGAAAAAGCGGCGATCAACCTTTGTGGAAACAACTCGTTTATCGAAAAGAAAGATAAAAGAGGCCATTGCTTTTCTAAGACGTGCCCAGCTTCATTCCAATTGTGGAAACACCTTAATAAATTTGGAATGTTGGTAGATAATTCAGAAACTTTTAACCAACATTTTCTTCCGCATGTATAGCCCCAACCATTAATTTCAACTTTTGAGTTTTAACGCTTATTGTATTACGCAATCTAATTCGAATTTCAAGCAAATATTGTGAATAGCGCTCCGTTATAAACCTACAATAAGGATCTCTTCAATGGTTGTATAACATTTAAAATATGCATAAATAAAGAAAGGAAATAATCCTTGTGGCATTTCTTTACGGTTTCTTGCGTTCTAAGCTCAAAACACGCCGAGAGGTATTGGAGTCAAAAGTATCGAGGAATTCCTCCCCTCAAAGCCGCTGTCCTTGTGTCTAAATTAGAACGAAATGTTATTTGAATCCAGTTCAGCTTATGATTAAAGGTATACCATATCTCTAAAGTACTCCTGCTCGATTGTGAATTTCTTATATATCATAACCTCGTTTTTCAGAGTTGTTCTTCATTCTTGTAAAGTGGAAAGTTTTTGTGGGTTCATAGTTTGTGGAGATCGCCTACTGAAGAATTGTTTGATACTCTTCGTAACTAAGCTAACTAGGCTTGGACAATGCTTAAATACAGGAAACGGGTTATGGAAGTTTCAGTGGCATACATATATGACGCAGGACCTCCCAGAACTGGACACTAATATATTCATGTGTGTGTGTGTGTGTGTGTGTGTGTGTGTGTGTGTGTGCGTGCGTGTGTGCGTGCGTGCGTATGTA
>NC_068991.1:73471932-73473506 GCF_001194135.2 Octopus bimaculoides
GTGTGTGTGTGTGTGTGTGTGTGTGTGTGTGTGTGTGTGTGTGTGTGTGTGTGCGTGCGTGTGTGCGTGCGTGCGTATGTAACGTATGGTCAAACATAAATAAAATATGTGGTGCTTTCCATTTTTACTCTTGTCTTATACTATGACTTTCTTGAAATTCTTCTCAATGTCATTTGGATTTACTTGTGATATATAACGAATTACCTTGGATGTTAATTCTGCATGAATTAATTAGTATACGATTGTTTGATATTGTTAACCAAATTCGTTTAACACTAATTATGTTATAGATAGATTTCTACATACATGCATACATACATACATGCAAGCATACGTTCATACATATACACATGCATACATACATACATGCATAAACACACGCATACATACATGCAGGGATATATACATACATGCATGCATACATACGTTCATACATAAACACATACATACATGCTAACTTTGTAATGTATTAACTGTCATGCAAATATTTCAACGGGTCAGTTGTTTGTTTCAACCTTGTCGGTCTCCACAATACAATGAATATCTTTGAAATCTTGCTAAGACTAAGTTCACCTTTCATTCTTTCGAAATCTATGAAATAAAATGGAATTGTTAGAATTGTGTGCGAAATCCCTTAAGTTATCTATTCTGGCTTTGACCGTACTGAAAGAAACGCCTCGGATGACATAAGTCCCAAATCATACCATTCTTGCTTTTTTCTTGGACAACATTTGTAACTTGGAGAGAGGAGAGTTGTATGAAGTTGTATGAAGTTGTATGCAGTTGTATGCAGTTGTACGAAGTTGTAATGAATTGTATGAAGGAGAAACTGCAACTTTTCCAGAAACACACCTTGTATTTTTTCTTTCTTTTTTTAGAGTCTTATTTAAAATATGAGAAACAGTTGTTACAAATACAAGAGCAGCAAGTATAATCTTCTGTTTTGTAAGGAACGAAGGAAAGTATTCATTTATTCTTAAATCTCCAGTTGGTAACAGATACAGAAACGCGCGCGCACAAGCACACACATGTATATGAAGTTAATATAAAATGATGATTATCCTACTCACAAATTCCCTATTTATACGCGATGATTTATAGCGCTAAATCCAAGTTACTCGGATGGAAAATTTTGAAACCGTTTAATACATATCCGCTTCCAGTATTATGTTTAAGCATCACCGATACATGACCAATCAACACCAGCTATTGCCTAAACACACAACACCATCACACAGTCAATCCTTCACTGCATCTCAGTGTAACTACGATGAATCATTGAATATATCAATTATTATTACTGTTTATTTTTAATTATAAAGGAATGATTCCCATGAGTCATGTCTTTCATCAGGATCATATAGATATCGATAAACTTAGGTATTTCATAGGAACAGTGACACTCGGCCTTTTCAGATACGCATAGAGACGTCTACGTGTTTTCTTTACCTTTTTGGTACAAAGATATAAACATTTTCCGATGAAAACTTGTGTTTCAAGGGTGTCGTGTTTGGAATATATTCATATGTAAGATAATCCTTGCTTACCCTTTACAGTGATAAATATTAATATAT
>NC_068991.1:73473536-73476497 GCF_001194135.2 Octopus bimaculoides
ATATATATATATATATATATATATATGCGTAAATGTGTATAGTTGTGTAAATATTCATACATGTGTCACAGAGAGTGAGAGAGGGAACACATTTTCAATTCATATAATTGTGGCAACCATTTCTGATGTCGCCATTGTTGATTCCGTAATGGCCGTTATCTCAACATAGCCCTAAACCTAACCACGTTCATCTCCACCATTTCTATTATCACCATCCTTACCGTTGCTATCCTCGTTGCTACCAGAGAACATGAAAATATTATTAGTCATCGGCTAAGAGCGATGAACTAGCAAAATCATTATATAGTCGGGCAAAATGTCTTGCAGTATCTAGTTACAGTACATTAGGTTCTGAGTTCAAATCCCACCCAAGTCAAATTTGTATTTTCTCCGAGGCAGATAAAAGAAAGTCCTAGTTATTCAACGTGAACTCTTTTCCTAGACCTGACATTGTTCATATATTACAAACGATACTATCGTTGACTAATGAAACATTTTATCAGGGCACACTTATTTGTAGTTAAAGTTTGCAATGATCATCTCAATAAATATGTTAACTGTAACTTAACTGTTGTTAATTTCATGCGGATGGCATCACTGACTTACTTCTTTCCATCATTGCTGCTATTTTTCTTACTACTATCATCGCATCACGTGTTTTCCTCTTCTCTTTTCATTGGCTACATTCTTATCTCAATATGTACACTTTGGTGTTTGAAGTGACGGTCTTCATCAACTTTCAACGAGAACATTGCTCATTTAAAAAATCTGAAGTGGTTCTCAAGAGAAATCGAACCAGGATTCCTAGCACAGTATTATTGTTAAGGAGATAATACATTCAACAATATAAGGCGAGTCGTATATTCAGGAAAGTACAACTTATTTGGAACCATTTCTTTCGGTTATTGGCAGTCAAGACCATCCTGGTTTTACTATGGAAACTAATTTCATTCTATTCCTACTCTATGCTATTGTTGTAAATATTGTCATTGTAGTGGTGGTGGTGATGGTGGTTTAGCCGTCGCTGTTGTTGGTGTTGTTTTTGTTGTTGTAGGTGTCACTGTTTACATCAAACTCTCGCAAGTCTTTGTCAAGATTTCACAGAAGTGCTTTATGCAAGTGATAGCCGTATCAGTCGCTGACAAAACCAACCATTTTGTTTGTCTTGCAATGCAATTCATCAATTTATTGTGACAAAGATATTTCTCACATTCAAGGAAAAAATTAAGTCAGTTGATGCTAATGAAATATTATTGTTCCTTTTCCTTTTTCCCTGCTTTATATTTTTTTATTATTATTATTATTATTATTATTATTATTATTATTATTATTATTATTATTATCATTATTATTATTATTATTATTTTCTTCTATTTTCCTCTTCCGAAGTGTGAATATTTATCAATGGCTCCAAGAGGATTCCAGCTAATATGTCCGTTTTTTTCCCTTTTCGTTGACGAATAAATAGTGCTCGTTCAGTATTTTGCTTCGGTTTAAGCTAATTATGCTCCTCCAGTTATTGTTTTACTAGAATAGGTAAACAATCGTTATTTACCAAAGGTGACAAGACATATTGCTGGTGAGAATTCATAACACTGTCATTGCAATCTTTAGATTATAACTTATTTGAATTCGTTCATATTATTAATGACAACGAGAAAGCTATCAAGGACACAATACTGTCCCTTCATACTTTTGTTGTTGGCACTCCGTCGCTTACGACGTCGAGGGTTCCAGTCGATCCGATCAACGGAACAGTCCGCTCGTGAAATTAACGTGCAATTGGCTGAGCACTCAACAGACACGTGTACCCTTAACGTAGTTCTCGGGGATATTCAGCGTGACACAGTGTGACAAGGCTGACCCTTTGAATTACAGGCACAACAGAAACAGAAAGTAAGAGTGAGAGAAAGTTGTGGTGAAAGAGTACAGCAGGGTTCGCCACAATCCCCTGCTGGAGCCTCGTGGAGCTTTTAGGTGTTTTCGCTCAATAAACACTCACATCTTAAATTTGAGAGGAATTAAACGATTACATACATGTGTGTGGGGGTGATTACGCGTGGGTGTAGATATATATTGCACACACACACACACGCACACACATATATATATTATATTAAGCATAAAATATCTATATGTCTATATATGTAACATACAAATATAGGTTTATATATTTGTTTTATATGTTTTATGTATAATATATTTCATAACATATATGCGTAATATATATATATATATATATATATAGTTGAAATTTATAAAAAAAAAAAGACGAAGACAGGTGTATGGACAACAAATAAGTATATTCGACGCTCGAGAAAAATGAAAATGTCTTTTACGTTTCGAGCCTACGCTCTTCAACAGAAATAAATAAGAGAAAATAAACAGAAACAGAATGAAAAAACTTATAGAGTTAAACATACAGAGAGAGACAGAGAGAGAGAGAGAGAGAGAGAGAGAGAAAGAGAGAGAGAGAAAGAGAGAGAGAGAATGAGAGACTCTTTATATATTATATATATGAATTATATATATATTATATATACGAATTATATATATATTATATATACGAATTATATATATTATCTATAGTATTTTACATACATTTTATTAACATTATATATAGATTATGCATTGCTAATATTTATATATGTGTGTGTGTGCATATTACAACATGTGAACACATTCGTATACATGCATGGACAGGTAAATTTTTATGCTGTTTTGTATACTCGTAATTTGATATACAGGTGTAAATCATTGTGCCACTTTACATCCCCGAACATCTTTAATAATTAAACATAAATCCCTGACAAATTAGCATCGAGTAAGTTAGAAACTCACTGAAATAAATACTAAGGGTGACACACTATCTTGGTCCTAAGCTACTGTCTGAAGCCGGTAGAATAATGAAGAATAGAAGCAATATATATACATATATATATATATATATATATATATATA
>NC_068991.1:73477275-73483123 GCF_001194135.2 Octopus bimaculoides
TATATATATATATATATATATGTATGTGTGTATGTATGTATGTATGTATGTATGTCTGTATGTATGTATATAATGGTAGGCTTGAAAGCGCCATAATATATTTTTTCAGATTAAAGTTAGGATTTATAACACATGTGTCTTGCCATCTTTGCTATATTGAAGTGAAACATGGGTTGTATATCGTAGCTATTTCAGGCATTTGAAACGACATCATCAATGTTGTCTTAGGAAAATTCTTGGGATAAATTTTTAAATGGCTGTCAGTGAAGTCGAGGTATTTAAGAGAAGTGGTCGTAGTAGAAGTTTAGAATCAATGATACTGGAAAGTCGTTTGAGGTGGGGTGGACATCTGGTAAGAATGAACCATGAAAGACTTTTCAAGCAATATTTGTAAGGTGAGCTGGAAGATGGTAGGAGATGAACCCATAACCCAAAATGAGGTTCAAGGACTGTTACTGCATTGCTCTGACACAGGAATTTCAGTTGTTGATTGGGAGAGGGAGACACAAGACCAAGATGGATGGAGGTAGAGGGTGCACAGTGGTTGCTCGAGGTTTGAGGAAGAGAATATGAATCACGAGAAGATTGGGAGAAGGTTAAGAAGGAATGAACCTGTGGAAAATGTGTGAGTGTTGTTTTCTATGTGTGTCGTTTGTGGGAGGAGGTGCTTGAATCGTGTGGGCCTTGTCAGGCATCAGAGAACTCACAGGAATCGACCCATGGTAAATTGTGATATGGTCATTTTTCATAACAGAACATGTGTAACATGTGGAAAGGTGTGCCTCATGTCAAAATACTCGTACTGTGTAACTTGTTCCTTCTGCTACCTTGCACAGCTGTGCATTATGCAAAAGAATGTACGAAACTTGCGCCGGGCTCAAGAGTCATATAAAGGCCTCATATTGCATCAACAATGTCTCACTGCCGTGATTCTTTCTAGCAATGGCTTTACTCGCATTCGAAAAAGCAGCTAAGATATATATATATATATATATATATATATATATATATATATAGGGTGATCATGAAATTATGCAGGGACATTTAAATTCGTGTAAGCGAGCCATTTATTCGCTGTGTTCACAACAGTTCAGTATGCAGACGTTGAAATAATTTACTGCTTGTAAGAAACGGAAAGGATGTGCTTCATATACACCTACGTCCATCATTTAGAAGCGAAAATGACTTGCTGGCATGTACCATACTCTCATTAAATTGTTTTAGCTGTGAAAGGCGGTGAGCTGGCGTAATTGTTAGCACGCCTGACGAAATGCTAATCGGTATTTCGCCCGTCGCTGCGTTCTGAATTCAAATTTCGCAGAAGTCGACTTTGTCTTTCATATTTACGGGGTCGAGAACTTAAGTACTAGTTGCATGCTGGGGTCGATCTAATCGACTGGCCCCCTCCCCACCAAAAATTTCACGATTATCTCCTTTAGCTGTTGATGTCGTTGCGAGCAGAGAAGGCAACCATCTCAGCCCTGCCGCGCTTGATCAAATACAATAATGGCTTTACTTTGCTATTCATAGTACTGGAATCTACAAAAGGGGTCAGTGAAGTGGGGTGGAGGGTATAACCGATTGTTCTCTCCCTTATATATCTTGGCTTTGACTCTCTATTAGCAATTATGGATAATTCATAGAATCTTATCGATATATCTCCAATTCTCAAAACGGGGTTGTTCTGGGAATCGAGAATTGTATTTGCTTAGATAAAGTAATTTCAAGACTATTTGCGAAGCCAATAGTTTTCAGGGAAAAACATTAGTTGATTACATCGTTCCCAATACGGAAATAGTAATTTGTTTTATAAAGGTCGAAAGAGCGAAAAGAAAAGTTGATCTCCGTTGCTTTTGACCTCAGAACGTAAAGTGCCGAACAAATACTGAAATTGATTTATTTCTGACGTAATTTCTGAGACACAAAACCAGAAATATTAAGGAAGATAATATCGATACCAGTAATTTGTTGATACTTTATTTTATTGATTGCGTGGGGCGAAAAACAAATCTAATCACGGGGCGGCGTCAATTGTCCTCGGGTCATAGACAAGAAACAAAAGTACCAGAGTTAAATGTAAATCCACAAACTTAAAATGCTATTTAAATGAATAATAGCTATTCTCTAATATGCGGAGCCCTTTTGCAAAAGTTACTTGACCGTCAGCTTGAATATAAAACTAATATTTAATTTTGAGGTCAAATCGTAACTCAACGAATACCTACTGACCATTTTATGCCTCTGATTAAAAAGCAAAGCAATTAGTAGTATGTTAGCTTAATGTAACAGTCGCATAAAAGGGGGAAATGCTACTGTTTTTTATCCTGATGAAACACCGTTTCCTGTTGGACTTGACATATTTCCTGTGTCCTTACGTTTTCAAAGTGGAGATAAGAACACCGGAAATGTGTGAAGTCCAACAGGAAACGGTGTTTCCTAGGGTTAAATAACAGTAGCATTCTTCCCTTTCATGGGACTGTCACATTAAGTTGACAACATACTATCACTTTATCGTGCTGCTACTGCATAAATCTCTCTGAGAGATTTAGAAATATATTATTCCTATTTTCAAAGCAATTTCTAGTCTAATACTTGATCGGATTAAATTGGTGGAACCCTTCCTTCGTTCCTAGGAGAACCGAACTTAGATTGATCTGATTAACAGAAATCAGTCTCTGATAGTATTTTTCCATTCAAAATTATAGAAACACTCTTACAGTCCGTCATTCGCTAAGGAACTGGAAGATCCTTACAATGAAAGCTCCTGTTTCTTGTTTTTTTTTTATAGTTTTCTTATATTTATTTATTTATTTCATTATTTCAGGCGATAAAAAAAATTTGAATTTCAAATAAAACTCTTTGTTGTGGTTTTAAATTGGGTCATTAAGCAATATCGTCGTTTTATCTGTTGATACTACAAAACAAAACACCAAAACACCGATATAGTGCTTCTTCTCCCTCGCTTCAACCCTATTTTATCATCATCGTCGTCGTCATCATCATCATCATCATCATCATCCTCATCCTCATCATCATCATCATCAGAAGCAGCAGCAGCAGTAGTAGCAGCAGCCACCTTATAATAATGATATTCGGGCACAAAGCCACCAACACCATTAACTCATCATCATCATCATCATCATCGACATCGTCAGTCTCTTCAACGCCATAACCATCATGGTTGCCATCAATATTACCCATCACCACCGACAACTCCATCAGCGCCATCATCGCTCTCCACCACCGACAAACCACCAATCGTCTGCCGTCGGCTCCATTAATGGTTCCGTCAAAAGCCACCAAAAGAAATATTACTCATGCTAGCAATTTCATCACCACCACGACTACCACCACCACCTCAAGCAAAACTACCACCACCAACAACAACAACACCAACACGAAACTATTTTTCATCATCATCATCATCATCACCATCATCATTATCATCATCATCATAGACGTCGTCGTCGTCGTCATTATCGTCATCATCACCATCATCACCATCATCATCATCATCATCATCACCATCACCATCACCATCATCATCATCATCGTCGTCATCATCATCATCATCATCATTATCATCATCATCACCATCACCATCATCATCATCATCGTCGTCGTCATCATCATCATCATCATCATCATCATCATCATCATCATCATCATCATCATCATCATCATCATCCTCATCATTATCACCGAACTACAACCGCAATAACAACCATTATTAACAATAACGCTGTCGTCACTACTACTACTACTACTACAACAACAACAACAACAACCAATGCAATAATTACTTCTTCCTCTACGACCTCTCTTCGCTTGTCACAGCCATTGCTCTGGCCTTCAATACAAACCTACTACTACCAATACAACTACCCGCACCACTGCCAATACAAACAACCATGTGACTGCTATCGAAAATACACTAGTACTATTGCCCCAACTACTACAAACGGCAGTGAAAACATCACAGCACTTACTACTACTACTTACTACTACTACAACTACTACTACTATAACCATGACTCCTGTACTTATTACACCACAACTAGCGCATCTACTGCAATCCTAGTATCAAACATCGTAACCACTACTTGTCGAACTGTAGCCTATACTGCTACGAGTACTGCTACACTGCTACAGCCCAACCGCAGCCAGCATCATCGACATTATCATCATGCCGTCACCATCATTATCGTTATCGACAACATCATCGTCATCATCAGCAGCAGCAGCATCAACAACAACGTCGTTGTCATCGACTTGGTCATTGACATCATAATTATAAACAACAACAACAACAACAACAACAACAACAACAACAACAACAACAACAACAACAACAACAACAACAACAAACATCAAAAAGAAAGGAGAACGGGCATCGGCAAACGGAGCAAGGAAATAAATAACAGAACGATGCTTACGACAAAGTTAATACCAGCAACAACTACAACTACAACGATTTGGGTTGTCTTGACAAATTGGTGATTTAATGAGACCTCAAATGGGCAATTTCACATTTAAAAAAAAATTTATTATTATAATAATAATAATAATAATAATAATAATAATAATAATAATAATAATAATAACAATAATAATAATAATTATTATAATAATAATAGTAATAATAATAGTAATAACAACAACGACAATAATAATAATAATAATAATAATAATAATGATAATAATAATAATAATAATTATAATAATAATGATAATAATAATAATAATAATAATAATAATAATAGTAATAATAATAGTAATAATAACAACAATAATAATAATAATAATAATAATGATGATGATGATGATGATGATGATGATGATGATGACAATGATAATAATGATAATTATAATAATAATAATAATAATAATAGTAATAGTAATAATAATAATAATAATAATAACGATAATAATAATAATAATAGTAATAATAATAATAATAGTAATAATAATAATAACAATAGTAGTAGTAGTAGTAGTAGTAGTAGTAGTAGTAGTAGTAGTAGTAGTAGTAGTAGTAGTAGTAATAATAATAATATTTTTTTAATGAAATGAAATTAAATATAAAAGCAAAATAATATATTAAAAAAACGTTGCATTTACAAGCATGGCCTCCACCGCCATCTAGCGTTTCCTTCCTGGTCCTAACTTCTCATCTAATAATACTGTTAGACAAAGAGAATTAAATAGAAAAACAATGGTGCAAAGCAAACTATTAAAAACTAAGGGAAAACACCAAACATTGCAGGTAAAGAAATAATTTCTGTTTTTTTTTTGGGGGGGGGGTAAAAGCTACAACTACTGAGGAATGAGAGGTGGGTTACTCTTTTAATGAAAAAGAGGGCATAGGAAAGTGAAGAACGAGAGAAAGAGGAAGAAAGATCTTGTGTGAGAGAGGGGGAAAAGAAGGGAGGAGGATATCACTTAGAGAGTAGAAAAAAATTATTTCTGATTTGAACATGTATATGTGAATGTGGATTTAAGCGTATTTAAACATGTAAAATACACGTCGTGCGAATAAACGTTGTGCGAATGAACGTTGTGCGAATATACGTTGTGCGAATATACGTTGTCTGAATATGCGTTGTGCGAAATATACGTTGTGTGAGTATATCTGTGTACATACGTACACACACACATATACACATACACACGCACACACATATGTATATGTATTCATCTTGTAATGAATGCTTTCGATCTAAAACGGATATATATGTTTGAATATTGATTGCTTACGGTAAATCACATGATAGATAGATAGATAGATAGATAGATAGATAGTGAGAGGGAGAGAGAGAGAGAGAGAGAGAGAGAGAGAGAGAGAGAG
>NC_068991.1:73483133-73485356 GCF_001194135.2 Octopus bimaculoides
AGAGAGAGAAAGAGAGAGAGAGAGAGAGAGAGAGAGAGAGAGAGAGATGCGATATATGTGTATGTGCGCGTATGAATGTGCGTGTCTGTGTGTCTATGTATACTCGTGCGTCGATATGTAATCAGCGAGATATGATAGATAGAGGTGTTTGTGAAAGGCGAAATTGAGGAAAGAGAGCTGAACAGATTGACAGAGGAAGAAATATATATAACAGAATTAGAGAATGGGAGACGCAGAGGTAGGGGGATTCAATTGAAGAGCAACGACCTTAATTCCTTAACAAATACTAACAAATACATATAAATTAAGAACACAAAACTTCCACAAAAAGTATTAGTACCATCAATTTTTCACACTACTACTATTACAACTACTAATGCTGCTGCTATAAATATGCGGTACTGTTAAAGGTAGAAAGCAAAGGAGGTTGCGAGACATCATTTATTGAGCAGAAAACTCAATTGAAAATTCGATGCGTCAAGAATGAAAAATGGCGTTTGATTGGTCGTAACTTTTAAAAATGCAGACGTGATGCATTACTGCTGCTTATAAAGCTGCACTTAACGAAACTTGTGTTTGCATTTGTTTTATTTGAATAAATAATGTGTGTGTGTATGTGTGTGTGAGTGTGTGTGAGTATGTGTGTGTTTGTGTGTGAGTGTGTGTTTGTGATTAACGTTTTTTTTAAAGTATATCTGTGTATGCTTCAATGTGCGCATGATTGCGCTTTGGAGGCTGCAAGTTTGCATCAACGTGTGGGTGTGTCCCTGAGAGTTTGTGTGTGTGTCCCTGTGCTTTTGTGATTGTGTGTGTGTGTGTGTGTATGTGAGTGTGTGTGTGTGTTTGTGTGTGTGTGTGTGTTTGTGTATGTGTGTGTGTGTGTGTGTGTGTGTGTCTTTGTGTTTGTGTGTCGCTGTGCTTTTGTGATTGTGTGTGTCAACTATTTCTTGAAGTATATGCATGTTTGTGTGTACGTCTGTATTTGTGTGCGTGCGTGTGTGTGTGTGTGTCAACTGTTTGTTACTTGAAGTATATGCATGTTTGTGTGTATGTGTGTGTGCGTAAGGGTGTGTGTGTCTGTGTCAATGAGTGATTGCGTATTTAAGAGTCCGCATATTTGCATTAATAAAGATTGTGTGAGTGTGTGTGCGTTTTTCTGTGTGGCATTCAATGGTTGTTTCGAATCATGTGAGCCTGTGCTATTAAGTAGCTGGTAGCTGCATGTCAAAGCAAGTATTTGTACGGACATGTATGTTGGCTGGTGCGCGTGTATGAGTCTGTATGACTAAGATTGTGTCACTAAGTGACTACAAGTCTCGTGAAATGTATGCGTATGTGTGTATGTATATATATATATGTGTGTGTGTCCATCTGCCACCAAGTAGCTCTATGTATGTATGTATGTATGTATGTATGTATATCTCTACATACATGTGTGTGTATATATGTATGCATTTATGTGTATTTATCAATTCGTATATATGTGTATATGTATATATACGTATGTATATATATGTATGTTTATCTGTATATATATATATACTTCTAAGTGTATACGCGCACTTGTGCATGCTCTAAGTATGTACGTTTGTGTGTGCGCATTTATGTGGCTGTACGGCACTGTACATGATTTTTTGATATTTAAAACGCCTCCAAGTATGCGTCATTCTGTATGCGTGTATGACTACGCTTGTATATGTGTGCGGAGGTGCTTAAGTGGTTGTGATTAATGTATGCGTACCTATATGTTTGGTTACTTGTTGGAGTCTATAAACGAGGTTATTTCTGCATGTGTATGTTTGTGTGCGTGTTTCGATAAACATAATGTAAACGTGTCGTTTGTAGTAAAACGCCAACGTTGCATATTTTGTATTTTCGCTAAAGCATTTCAGTTACATTTATATACATAGACACATGTATGGATGCGTGATTAAGGGACTTGTGTCACATGTGGTGATCAACATCCTGTTGTTTCTCTTTTGTGAAGCAAAACCATGCAGAAACTGCTGCTATAAACAAATATACAATACACACACACACACACACACACACACACACATATATATAAGTAATTATCTATATGTAAGTAACTATTTGGACCTTGGGGATATGTTTAGTAGTATGCTGTTTGTAGCACATTTTCACTGGATCTACGTCAGATATTCCGCTATAGTAGAAGATACTTGTGTGCATATATACATATATATATATATATATATATAT
>NC_068991.1:73485403-73486371 GCF_001194135.2 Octopus bimaculoides
GATCTTATATACACATGCACACACTCACAATATATGTATATTATTGTTATTGTTACTTGTCAGAGCTTTCAGTCTTGCTTGCTTTGGTTGGTTCTGTGGGAGCGGACAGAAACTTGTTGCCAGCACTCCGACTGCGTCTCATTCTGCAAATGATAAGCTTTGGTACCTGAATGTTAACTCATCGTGGAAGACACCCGGCACCCAAGCACCAAACCGAAGTTCTCTGAATAGTTAATCTGCGTCTCACGTCAATACTCAAACGATTGAAGTGTAGCAAGGTTAGAATATAAACAGAAAAAATATTCTTAATCATATCGAAATGAGATTAGTGAATGAGATTTCATAGCTGCTTAAAAACTAGCAATAAAATGCGTCACACGTTCTACATTCAATTGCTGGACGCACCCCAGGGTTTGTGACAGCTTTAAAGACTTTCTCCTGTCTTGCCACTTAACTTGCCAAATTTAATTAAGTGTTCCTAATGTGCCTTTCGCAATGCATGCCGGTATGCACATGTGCGTATATGCTGTATGACTGTGGTGATTATGTATGTTCAGTATTATATGGAAAGCACGCTAAACCAATGACAGTGACTAGTTTTAATGCAGTTTAGTATTCATGAATAATTGAACGTGCTGCTTTTTAATCTTTTTCCATATTTTAGTGTATGACAAACACATTATATGGAAATCGTCTCATTTGGCTCTTTGATAGCAATTAAAGTATATGCAAAAATTCGCGAATTCTGATCACTTGGTTCAACATTGAAAAAGGCTATATCAAAATAGAGTACTTCTCCGAGAGACAAAGATCACAACTTTCAGTGTAATTAACGTAAGGTACTGAACGTTCTGTAACTAGTCACTCGATTTTACAATTTTTTAAATTGTCATGCTTTATTTCTATAGTCTTGATGTGAAATGTCTTTCTGATTAGATAATTATATATATATATATATATATATATAT
>NC_068991.1:73486446-73491485 GCF_001194135.2 Octopus bimaculoides
GAGAGAGAGAGCCAAACAGGCAGAGACAGAAAGAGATAGCTTTATTATCTGTGTGTATATATACATATACATATATGCATCTTATACATATATAAATATACGTGATATCAATATGTATATACATGACGTACATGTATGTATATGTTAATAATGTGTATACGTCTCTTTACGTATGTACATATGTGGCAACGCATATCTATGTGTGTTCGTACGTGTGTGTGTATGTGTGTGTGTGTGTGTGTGTGTGTGTGTGTGTGTGTGTGTGTGTGTTTGTGTTTGTATTTGTGTGCTGTATTACGTGGAAGTATTTGTTTGCCTGCAAACAGGAATCTATCTTCAATAAGAAACTATTTAAATCGACAAGAATGGGAATTTCTCATAATTTTCATTTGTTTACCATTCTACAAAGCTGATCAGATAATTTTCTTCTAATGTTAGCCTCAGAACTTCCTGTTCCACCATCTGTTTTTTTTTCTTTTTCTTTTTCTTTTCTCTATCAATTTCTTATTCAGCTCTATAATCATAAATACTACTACAAACTCCACAACCGTCGTCGTCATCATCGTCATCTTCCTACTCCTCCTTCCCTCTTCATCATCACCATCATCACTGTTATCATCATCTTCTGTTACGTTGCAGTCTAATTCCTTGTAGAAACTGGTTTTGTTTTAATACAGATAATCTACATTGTGCTATTACACCAAGATATTAATCAATTGAAGTAAGACTTTGCCGGAGAGAAAAACCAAGCTAATTTATTCCACAACCTAGTTTCCATATTTTAATTATACTTATTTCAGAAAATGTCGTATTCAAAATTTTCCCAATCGTGCCTTCTTCATAAGATAAAGTTAATATGTGCAAAATTGTTTTATTCAATTAAATTTATACTTCTGGTGACAAAAAATTTGATGAAACTTTATAATAATCCTTGTCATTAAAAGGAAGAGAGGAAACTCCTCCGTAGTTAGAGTAACAACTCTATACATATTTCAGTTTTATTAGGTCTCCTCAGCGATTAATAGTCATGCAGTATTTTTGCCACACATATTTCTATTCAATGTGCATATAGAAAATATCATTCTATTTTGTTAAGGGATATATATTAAAATCTTTTACTATTTTCTTTCTCGTAGTGTATCAAAAATATAAAATATATACAGATATAAGGAAATTATGATGTAATTTCATTTAGATTTAGTGTTTTTTGCATCTTTGATATATGTGTATATATAAATATGAAAATATATAGATATCAATATTAATGTATTTATTTATATATATATATATATATACATATACATACGTACGTACATACATACATACATACGTACATATATACATATATACATATATACATACATATGTATATATATATATATGTATATATATATATGTGTGTGTGTGTGTGTGTGTGTGTGTGTGTGTGTGTGTGTGTGTGTGTGTGTTGTGCAAAGTGTTTAATTTTAATATCGTAAAACATAGGTGACATTGGAAAATTGGAAATATATCATTGTAAATACATTATACTTTAATATATAAAGTAATGCTAAGTATTGTTAGCTTTTGTAATAACCATATTGGTTTTAATGTATTCTGACTGAAGACAGAATATATATGTATTTCAGTTTAAGCGCAATATTGACAAAAGGGGGTGGGTGTGATATATATTTCTATGTATTAGAAAACAGAGAATAAAATTTATAAACAATAATATTTATAAATATATGTAAAAGTACGTTAGATGGTTATAAAATTATAAAATCATAATTGAAACTTAAGTTATCTAAATATCTGAAATGATGATAAGATAATATCTATGTTTATAAGAATTATTGAATATAATCCAATTTTATGAGGATAGGTTAAGTTAAGTGTGAGTACGAATATCTAAACATATATATGATATTTGCTTTATTAGATAGAGTCTAAATGTGTCACAACTAATGATTAATTTTGATAACATGATATCTTTGAACTACTTCAACATATATACTAGTTTAAACAAAGGGATGGTTTGCTATGGAGAGGATATTAATAACTTAGTTATTAATAGTTTATAGTCATTAGTTTCAAATTTCTACTCGTCTAGTAAACGCTTTCGTCTGATCTTGATATTGTGATTGAAACTGAAATATCGGCATCATGGACGATGCACTTAATAACACAGAAAGCTGTTAAGTTTTAAGTTTATTTCTCGAATTGTCAAAATATTCGCCACCATTGTGACTTGGTTGCTGACACAAACTCAAACTAGTAGAAATGTCGACACCTTGCGAAATAATTTAAAATTTAGAGTAAATGAAACATGTTTAATAGTTGTAATCCTATAGTCATTTACAATAATTTGTGGACTGGTTACGTAATGATTGCTTAACTAAAGTTAACACTAAATCTAACATAACTTTCCATGTTTACATGGATATTTTGGTGTAAAATTAGGTGTACGTTAAGGGTAGAATTTTGCAGAGGCAACAGTGTGAGACTTGTGTAAGTATTATTAATATTAAAGGGGTTGTATTATTATTATTAGTTCTATAACAGGAAGGAGTAAATATACAAATGTAAACCTGTGAAGTAATTCAGTACAATCTTGTAATGGGAAAATGTATAATGGGATCTGCAGTGGCAGAGATGTAAAATTATTTAGCGCGAAGGTTCACCTTAATGGAGTGAAATATCATTAAACCGCCTCGGTACACACATATGTACAGTAATACATACATAGATACATACATGCCTACATATGCGTGTATATTTGTATGTGTGTTTGGTATGTATGCGTTAGAGAATGTAAGAATTACATTATGTAGCTAAAAAGGCGACAGATCTGATTCTGAGAAAAAGATGGAAAAATCATCGTGTCTTGACAAAGGAGATAGGTATACCCTTAAATGTCATATGTGTTATATCATGTGTAGATCATATTTTTGAATTGTTGAGAATTTTTACATGTTTTAAATAAGCAAGACGTCATCAATTTAGGGTATGGTTAAGAAGAAATATTTTGTACAAGAGTATTCCATAATTCCGTATTTTATAGTTGAGTTCTTTCTTTCAGGTTGTATTTAACGATATTATTTACATTATTTACATTTGACGGATATTTGCCCTCATCTTGTTTGTTGTTAACACAACCTTTCGGCAGATGTACCCTCCAGCCTTCATCAGGTGTCTTGGGGGAAATTTAGAACCTGGGTTCTCATTCCTAAGGTATTTTTCGATGTTATTATTATTATTATTATTATTATTATTATTATTATTATTATTATTACTATTATTATTATTATTATTATTACTATTATTACTATTATTATTATTATTATTATTATTATTATTATTATTATTATTATTATTATTATTATTATTATTATTATTACAAAAGATATGCGGCCCATATGACATCAGGAGAGTATTCAAGAGTAATACAACGCTTCGCAAATATCTTCTTCGGGTAAAACCACCAATAGAAGAGAATATGACCAAAAACTGCGTGTACTCCATCCCATGCAGCTATGGTAGGTTATACAAAAGTGAAGCATGACGCCCCCTCAAAATAAGGGTAGAGGAACATTGCAAAGGTGTGACACGAGGAGATATTGGTAAATCGGGTATAGCTGATCATGTATGGAACAATGGAGACTACCTCCTCCTGTGGGATGAAGTTAAAATAATAGACAGAGGACACCATTGGAAAATACGAAAACTAAAAGAAGCAGCACATAAGTTAGGACGCAACAACCTCCTAAACAGACCGAGTTCAGATATGAATAGCATATGGTAACTGGTATTAAGGAAGGATAGAAAAAAAATATTAGATTTATAAGCCCTAAAATTCACTCCATAATTGCCCACGGGTATATGGCGTACTGGTTAAGAGCGTGGGCTACTAACTCCAAGATTCCGAGCTCAATTCCACGCATAATAATAATAGCATCGAAAAATACCTTAGGAATGAGACCCCAGGTTCGAAATTTCCCCAAGATACCTGATGAAAGCTGGAGGGTATATCAGCCGAAACATTGTGGTAACAACAAAGAAGATGAGGACAAATATCCGTCAAATGTAAATAATGTACATAATTCCTCATCTCTTAAATTTAGTACTGTATTTAACGATTCTCATTTTTTTTATGTATGACAGATATATTGTTAGTTTCTAAACCATATTTGTATGTCTTATCTTGAAACTTATGAGCTGTTATTTGGATAAGTGGAGTTAAAAATGACATCTGGTGTTAAGAGTCTTCAAATTTAATTAGTATCAGGTAGAAATAACTAAATATTGCAAGAAAAAATTGCATAATAGAATATGATATTTTATGATGTGTATTATACGAAGTAAACTGTTTGTTCAATAGATTAAGTACATTTTTGAAATTTGTCTGGCTACAGTTTAGTTATAATGGAAGAATATAAAACGATATTATATTTCTTCTGCTCCTAATTTTTCTATGTAAAATAGTTTCTAGAAATCGTGTTTTCTATTAAAATTCATTGACAATGTTGCTATCATTCTAATAAATATGTTGTCATTAGAGATTTAACAGATTCTATCTCCATAATAAATCACCGAATTTCATGTATATTTTGTTTATTTACAGTCACAATAATACTATCGTTACATTTTTATATCTGCACTTGTTTCGGAAATTTCGACTGCGGCTATGCTGGAGCACCACTCCCACTTCAATGGTTAAGTCATACGAATCAACTTCAGTATTTGTTTCGCTTTTAAAGTTTGGTAATTATCCTACCGCCGTCTTATTCGGAAACTGTGAGTTACTGGGACGTGAAGAAATCAACACCGGTTGAAGAGCGATGGGGAGGATGACGAAACACAACCACACACACACATACATATGTATATATGTATATATATTTATATGAGTGACTGCGTGATAAGAAGCTTGCTTTCCCACCACGTGGTCCCGTGTTCAGTCCCACTGCCTGAGACCTTGGGCAAGTGTCTTCTGCCTTGTGAGTGGATTTCGTACACGGAAACTAAAAGAAGCCCGTCCTAAATATGTATGTATATAT
>NC_068991.1:73492414-73493984 GCF_001194135.2 Octopus bimaculoides
ATGTATATTAAATAGTATATTTTTTCTCCTTACGTTGACACAATTATTTTAGTAAGTAATCAGTTTTATAATACGTGTATATAGTTATCTACCTATGTCTGGTAGAGGCGCAATGTCCCAGTGGTTAGGGCAGAAGACTCACGTTTCAATTCCCTGCCCGGGCGTTGTGAGTGTTTATTGAGCGAAAACATCTAAAATTCAACGAGGCTCCGGCGGGTGGCGGGTGGCGGGTGGTGAATCCTGCTGTACTCTTTCACACAACTTTCTCTCACGCTTTCTTCCTGTTTCCGTTGTACCTGTATTTCAAATCAGCCTTGTCACACTCTGTCTCACACTGAAAAACTCCCCGAGAACTACGTTAAGGGCACACGTGCCTGTGGAGTGCTCAGCCGCTTGCACGTTAATTTCACGAGCAGGCTGTTCCGTTGATCGGATCAACTGGAACCCACGTCGACGTAACCGACTGAATGCCACGATCTATCTATGAATTTATCTATCTGTCTACCTATCCAATTTATCTATCTGTATATCTACCTATCTATATATCTCTCTGTCTGTATATATATATATATATATATATATATATATATATATATATATATATATAAATTTATACATGCATTCACACACATACGAAAATATATAGGGGACGTGTACGGTGCATTAGTATGTGCGCATTCGTTTATATATGGGTGAATATAGCTATTTATCCGTGCACAAGCTGCTTGGAGCGCTTTCTTTTGCCCATTTCCCAATACCACGAATATGATGCTGTTTCCACCGTTATTGGATTATCTAAAATAACTTCATTGTATGTAATAATGGAAAGCCATACGTAATATATATATAGCTTAATTGTCAATTTGTTATTTCGAAGAAAAATTCTATGAATTGAAACCATACATTTACTATTTCTGAATATTACATCGGAATATCTCAGTAGCCGCCTCATCATAATTCACCAAACTCTTCTGTTTGACTCACTTTCACTTCCTATAACTGCACGAAATTTGATATTCTCATTCTTTCTCACACACTGCTGCTTCTCTCAACCATAGCCACCACCACCATCACCACCACCACCATCACCACCTCCACCATCACAACCACCACCTCCACCGATAGCACCACAAACCATTTATTAAGGAAATATTGCCACCATTCATGTTCTTCACCAACATATAAATGTTTTTATTACTGTTTCAATTATTCTAGATTTAAATGTGGTTCGTTTCCTCGTTATCAATAATACCACTGTTATTATTATTATTATTATTATTATTATTATTATTATTGCAATTGTTGTTTTTATTGGTATTATTGGCATTGTTGTTGTTGTTTTTTTTTATATATTCATAAACGTTAATCGAAATGTAATTTGCTGTAGCGTCTGCACAAGTTTTCTAAATATTATTTACTGTTATATCACTTTTATTATATACATGCACGCATTGGCTTCAACATACACAAGTAAACATAAGCACACTTTTACGTACATCATACACGCACACACTAACACACACACACACTCATACATATATACAGATATATATATATATATATATATATA
>NC_068991.1:73494081-73496188 GCF_001194135.2 Octopus bimaculoides
ATATATAGGGTGTCCACGAAGTCTGGGTACATGGAGTAAATAAAATCATAATATAAACAATTAAATATAAGAAATAATTATTTTTAAAGTATGTGTTAATCCCCATGTACCCAGACTTTGTGGACACCCTGTATATATATATATGTACACGTATATATACAGACAAATGTGTGAATATATATAAACTACAGCCATGTTGGGGCATCGCTCTGAAGGGTTTTAGTCGAACACATCGACCCTAGGCCTTATCTTTTAAAGCCTGGTAATCTTACTACGCGTTTCGTTTACCGGGGACATAACCAAACCAATCCCGGTTTCCGAGCAGTGGTGGGAGGGCAAACATACAGACAAAGAGGCACACATGTAGATACACATACATGCACTTAGATACACACACTCACACACACATACACACACATGACACACACACACACTGACACACACACACACACACACACACACATATATATATATAAACATAGACACAGACACATGCCTGAATATATATAAACAACGGCCTTATCTTTTAAAGACTTGTACTTGTACTACCTGTTTCTTTTGCCGGGGGCGTAAACAAACCAATCCCGGTCGTCGAGCGGTGGTGGGAGAGCAAATATAAACACAGAGGCACATACATAAATGCACACACACACATGTATACATATATGTATATACATAAGACGGGCTTCTTTGAGTTTCCGTCAGCCGCATCCACTCACAATGCTTTGGTCGGCCCGAAGCTACAGGAGAAGACATTTATCCAAGGTGTCACGCAGTGGGACTGAACCCAGAACCATGTGGTTGGAAAGCAAGCTTCTTACCACGCAGCCACGCCTGCGGCTGTATATATGCATCGACAGAGAGAGAAAGAGACAGATAGTGGAGACGAACAGATACACAGAGAGACACGCTAAATATGTTCGTCTTAACTCAATGTCTGCCCAAGAAATTCATAAAACGTAATATTCAAAATAACGGCACGACAGTGAGCACAAGCGGATAATAAGTATTTAGGTGTTACAATAATCAACAACATTAAAACATCAGTAACTATCACTGACAAATCGTCAGTGAGATTTTAAACTCTTTCCAAAAATGCGTTATTGATGCAAATCTGTTGACTCGATTTAATGAAACCTTTAAAAATTGTGGCTATTTATAGTGTATCTGTGAAATCTCTATAATCATTGAAACCAGTTCAGTTAATCGTTTTTCATTGTCTATGCTTCGAAAAGAATCAATTGTTGAGAAGAGTCTCGGGATATTCGGGTTTAATTTACACATGCCTCTTTCACAAAATCTATACTTATTTCCTGCAATACAACGCAGTACACCCACACACTTATATGTGTGTGGCTGTGCCATGGATACATACATTTGTATGTATTCATATATGTATGAATACATGTATGCATGTATTATATATGTATGTCTATATATAATGCACGTTATATATATTCATATATATATATATATGCATTATAGTGTATTCACAGATAGATAGATAGATAGATAGATGCTATATCGACATTATGATTGTTGCAGTAGTAGTAGTGGTGGGCGGTGGAAAGAGTTTAGTCGTGGCAAAGGAAAAGGAGTACGGGAAGCTGTGCGTGAGTTCCGTTGCAAAACTGAATCAAATCTACCTTTTAGACGCAGCGCAGTCTCATATTTCGCGCTCACGCTAACAGCCATATTGAAAAAAGAAAACGTTGTCTATTTGACACCTTCTCGCTCAGATAACGTACATTTATCGGATATATTTGCAGACAACATACACGACATAGTTTACCGTCTGTATACTAATCGTAATCACCTGAGGCTTTGTATGAGGAAAGCAGAGACGATTTGACTGGGGTTATCAAGTTCGAAGTTCAAATCTTCTACTTGCTTTTCATTGTGCTTTGGGGGTATAAATATCATATTATGTGTGCTGCAAAACTTATGAGAAATGCAAAGCAATTCACCTAAGATACACACACACATGCACACACAAATATCCATGACCGTGCATGTGCAAGTATAAGTTTTCCTGCATATATGCGTGCACATACACACACACACACACACACGCACACGCATATATATATATATATATATATATATA
>NC_068991.1:73496512-73502522 GCF_001194135.2 Octopus bimaculoides
ATATATATATATATATATATATATATATATATATATATATATATATGCATATATATATATACATACGTATATATACATATCTATACGTATATATACATGCGTATATATACATATATATACGTATATATACATGCGTATATATACGTATATATATATACACAGACACACACACACACACACACATATATATATATCTATATATATATATATATGTGTGTGTGAGATCCTTGGTACAGTTTTCGAACATATATAATATGGGCTTTTTTTTGTTTCCGTCTACTAAATCCATTCACAAGATTTTGATCGACCCGAGGCTATGGTAGAAGATACTTGCTGAAGGTACTACGCAGTGGGACTGAAACCGGAACCACGACCATGTTGTTAGGGAGCAAGCTTTTTACTACTTAGACATGCTATATTTGTATATATATATATACATAAATTTTGTAATAGTACTCATTATATGTGTGTGTCTGTGCGTTTAATATATATTTATACTCGGCATATATTCTCCACACGCATACAGACACAAACTCAATAACACACACACACACACACACAGTTTTCTCCCCGTCTTTGTAGTCCCCGACCACCACGTCTACTTTTCCTTGTTCGCATTAATGTCCTACAAGGTGAAGTTACTTGGTTCAGGTGCAATTCGTACAAACGATTGTCCATGGATTATTTAAAGTCAAATTACAAAATGAGTTGTTAGTTATAGAAATATTGCGTTCTCATTATATCGATCGTTTTCGGCAAGCTAACTTTCGGTTACACACACATTCACAAACACACAGCGTAAGAGAGAGAGAGATAGAGAGAGAGAGAGAGAGAGAGAGAGAGAGAGAGAGAGAGAGAGAGAGAGAGAGAGAGAGAGAGAGAGAAAGAGGAAGATATTAAGAGACGCGTACAAATAGGAATCGGAGGCTGCAAATGAAAGAGTTAAACAAAATGGATCGAGGGTGAGAAAATAGAAAGATGTAGGTTGAAAGAACGGTTAAGGAGAAGTAGAAGGAAAATTATTTAAATGTCAAATACACTTATTTTCATTGAATTCCTCCTTAAATATTGGAATCTATCGGGAATCTTACATGATTTTCAATTCTTTGTAAATGACAGCTATATGAACAACATTTCAGTCTCAATTGGTTTCTTGTAATTTTCATTTTTATTATTTTTCTATTATTACTATTATTTTAACCTATATGGTCTCTATAAGCCTTGAAAATCCCTTTTGGCGTTTGTTAAAATAATCGATGCCTTTTTCGTAATCTCTTTTCTTTGTTTCATTCTTCTCCGAAACATGATATCCTCATAGGACCCGCATTTCTCTGGCGGCGTTCACTGACAGTAACAAGATGAGAGCTAAAGATCACATCGTCTAAAGCAGAGCTATGTCATATGTTAACTCTTTCTAGCCACATTATCTTGATGGCGTATTGCCTTTTTATCTTAGCTTTTCCTTTGTTAATTTGACAACGGAGTCAATAACAACAATATTAACGTAAAACTATATCACAATGATTCTCAGTACATATAACCTCCGGAAGTACTATCATAAATTAAAAAGATCCAGTCATATATACAGCTACTAAATATTTATATATTAATTCTGTTCATCCGCTGAGTTTCAATAGTTAACCCTACAGATCCACATACGTAATTCTAAACAGTAAAAACCCATTCGTTCTCTCCATAAAATGATAGATCGAACAGTATTTCCAGGGTTAAATTTAAACTGCTGTCAGATCTTACACATTACGCGATTGTGGGTTGGTTTTAGTGGAATGTTTTACGGTGCAAACATCCGCGCCAAGACGTGTAAGTGTATTATATTATATTAGATAAATATTACACTACACATATACGCACACACACACACACACACACACACACACACACACGCACACACACACACACACACAAACATATGGCCTTTTGTACTTGCGATTGAGATGTTGAAAGTGTTTAACTCTTACATGTAGATACCTGATGAAAACGTTTTTTTTTTTTGTTTTTTGTTTTTTTGCATGATGTAACATTTCTATTCTTCAATAACAAAAGCATGTCTGAAACAGCTGTAGTGACTCATTATCCAGCTGTTGTGATTTGTTTGTCATTCACCTAACTCGGAACCTGCAATTCGCTTCGATCTGGAGTCCGTTGAGTGCTGTCCAATGGGTGCAGTGTTTGTACCCATGTGACTGTACGCGTAATCGAAGTATGACTCCATGTTTACTTTAGTAAGTACGCATATGTCCTCAAATATAGTTTGTACACGATAGCACTATCACCGACCTGACCTTGGTGCTGTGTGTGTGTTACGTGTAAAATATGGTACTAAAAGAATATGTAAATTGAAGAACTTATAAATAGAAAGAAGAATAGAGAAAGAGAAAACCAGAAACTGATTTAGATATTACGAAAGTGCAATCAAACATAGTTGGATCGGCGTAGGATTGTTTGTCACGGAGTCATAGTAATGACGTCTGTTAGGTTTGTGATTCGACTGTATCAGCAACAACGAATGTGGTAGCCATAATTGTCGTGGGCTCTGGTCGTGGTTGTAATAGATCTATGATGCTAGTTTATAAGGAAAACTAGTCGCATAGAATTCTTTCTATATTTCTTCTCTTAAATAGATTTGAAATATGATCCATTGATGAGCATTAGATAGTTGATAGATCTCTATAGTATCAAACAACGACATGCAGTTAGTCGAGATAGCTGGCAAAAATTTGAAGTTATCCAATAATTCGTTGTTCCCCAATACATGATAAGAGGAGGAAGGACATTCATTTCTACTCACACTGTACGTTTTAGCTAAATAGAAGCTGTTTAAATTTACTGAAAAATCTAGCAGATATGAATTTGTTGTTTTCAGGAATGATATTTTATTTACGTAGTGTGAAGTTTGGAATTCTTCAAAATATCTGCGAACAGAATATGCTTTTCTTTAAGGTTTTACTCAAAAGTGTCATATAAATGTATTAGACATCCATAAACCATGAGCATCAAACGGACTTTATTTCATGGAATAGAATTAAAAGAAGGTAAATGGTAAGAGAAAATATAGTCATATGACTATATGAGTATAATAATACTGGTTCCTTTCAATGAACTATAAAGAGTCCATAAAATAAGAGAATCGGTAGAGGAAAACGAAGTTGTGACGGTGATGCCTCTTAAAAGAGAATTAGAGATAAGCAAAAAGGAAAAACAGTAAGTACTAGGAATCGAAATCTCGTCATAGATTTGTTCGTGGAAAAATTGACTTTTTAATCACGGAGATTTCACGAGATTGATTTCGTTGGACTCGTTTGGAAATAACCGAGTTTTACAAGAGACTGAACAAAGTCGATTAAATCGCTTCAAATATATTATTGATATATTCCTGTTATTGACCATCGAACGACGAAATGCGAAGTCAAACGGGACTGAAATTCAGAAATGATTTGCCCTAACATATTTCAGGCAACAACGCATAAGGTTTTATTATTATTGATTTTGTTTATATTAGTCATATAGTGAAACAGTTCATTGGATCGAACACAATAAGTTAGAAATGCCTATGTTATTGACTCTAGCTGGATTAACGGCAAATCTGCCTTGCAAGGGTTTTCTCGTCTTCAGAATATGGAAGATCGAAAGTATATTCTCTTATATACATAACTTTATACGAATGTATAAAGTGCTTTTAATTTAAACAGCCCCATACTTATTTTTACCAAGTTTATCTCCTAGAGCTTCTCACAAGAAAACATTCCCCATAAATGTATCGCTGAAGGATGATTTAAAGTAATGGGAAAGATGAAAGTTGGGAAAATTGATAAAAGCATTTATTTATTGTAAATGAAACCGGAAATAAAATAATCTAACGTCTCGTTTATAACTTTCATTTTTTTTTTTGTTTCTTTAACTATTTCGTTTTCCTATAAATGTCATGTTGTTAGAGCCTCGTTTATGAAAATCGTATTTATAATTTGATGTATATATTCACACACATATATACATACACTTATAGACACACACACAAACACACATGCACACAGATACACACAATATACAAACACACGCACACACACATACACACACTCATACATATATAATATATACATACATCTACGTAATATATAGATTTTCATATAAATGTGAGTTGATAGATAGGTAGATAGATAGAGAGACAAACAGAAAGACAGACAGACAGATAGAAAGACAGACAGATAGATAGATGGATAGATAGATAGAAAGACAGATAGATAGATAGATAGATAGATAGATAGATAGATAGATAGATAGAGTGGGAGAACGAGGATGAAGGGGAAAGTCCACAGGTTTCTCAGTAACAAGCATGCTGTGTCTGTTCCCTTCTGTCTCCCCCAATATATATTTATCGATCTTTCAATCTTTGTATTAAAATAGCATCTATATACATCAAAAGCACACACACTTATTCAGACACTGATGAAAAGGATTTAGCTGCCGGGCTTCGTTATGCTAAGGACGACCATGTATAAGTGAGAGCAATACACTGTGGTAGCTGGAGTCACAAATCTACACAAAGGTGCCCCAGGGAATAGGATCGATACCCACTGACCGAAGCAGAGGTGAAACTTGGCAGCTCCCGGTTGTCTGAGGAACCCTCTTTAATAAGTATTGCCCTGCTCACCTCCATGATCCGAGAGCTATACTCTAAGATATATATTATCTGAGCGTTAGAAGGTTAGTCGATAGTATATCTGACCTGAGCTTTATAGAGTAGTTGATCTATCCAGAGCTCAATCTGGTTTTAATGGCGAATGAATGACTGACGTCAAAACATTCCCTCCTGAACGGGAGGCCTGTCCTTCGCAGGGTTAACATCCCAACTATAGATGGATTTCATATACAGCTTAGTGGACAGTGGCAACGTCAACTTTGAAGAAGATAGTAAATGCAACCTAACATTAGTTGTTGTACGAGGGAGTGCTGCAAAGTTCCTTGCTTTGAGTAAAAGAAAATACAAGAGGATCAGTCAATTATGATTTTCGTCAACACATACCGCTCTCAGATTCTTACACTTATTGCAACGGTCCTTCAGTTTTTCTAAGCTCTGCATAAAAATTCGGAAGGTTAAGCCACCAGCCAGGCCTTTCGCGATAGCCTTAAAGCTAGACAATTCTCAGCACCCCTTCGTAAATGCGACCTGAGCTTCGTAGAGGATTAGTAAATATGTTCTAAGCTTTTTGTACAAGATTAATAAATCTGATCTGCGCTTTATAGAAGGTGAATAGTTTGTTTTTTTTAGGAGTGAAGCATTTTCTGTTTAGCAGAAAAAAAAATCCCGTCTTTGAATTAATGTTACTCTTACTTTGTGTGACTCTTTTCACGCAGCAAACGTTTCCAACTGCTTAATTTTATTTCAGACATTTTTTTTTTTGTTTTGGTTTTAGAGTAGAAGTAATCTGTGATTGAGACGAATTCTTAAGGAAGTTTCACTGGAGTCGGTGAATGCCCAAAACACAAAGGATAAACATCATGAAAGCTAATCCCTACTGCATATTTCTCTCTGAAGCCTCGACATGAAAAACCTGTTTTCATTGGATAATGTGCCTGGGGTGGTTGTGGGGGATATAGCTGTGAGAGTATCATGCATACACAAAGATGCGGATATATACATACACATATGCAGATATGCATATATGTATGGATACATATATATGTGTGTGTGTGTGTGTGTGTGTGTGTGTGTGCGTGCGTGTGTGTGTTTGTGTGTGGCCTGTGCGTGCGTGTGTGTGTATATATATATATACATATGTATGTATATATACATATATATATATACATATATATATATATATATATATATGTGTGTGTGTATATATACATATATATTCATATGCTATTAGTATATGTTTGCATGCATTCATGCACACAGACATATATACATACATAGTTATACATGCATACATATGTTTATATGTGTGTGCGAGAAAAAATATTATGTATGTATATATATATATATATATAT
>NC_068991.1:73502825-73504123 GCF_001194135.2 Octopus bimaculoides
TGTGTGTGTGTGTGTGTGTGTGTGTGTGTGTGTGTGTGTGTGTGTGTGTGTGTGTTCATGTATTTATTAATTTACGTTTTCCGTACAGGATAAAATACAAAGCGTGATTGGAAGTCTTTCAAATGTGAACATTGGAGGCGAAAACTAAGACAGAAGATGGCACGACAGGGGAACATGAAGAGACTGAAGCAATGGAATAGAGGGAGTGAGACGTAGAGGAAAAGGAGTTGGAGATAGGATGTAGATCTGTGTGAGAGAAAGAGAGAGAAAGAGAGAGGAAGAGAGGGTGAAAGATAGATAGAATGACGAAGAGGAAATTGAAAAGGTTCTGGTTATCGAGAGAAGAGTAAAGAGTGAGAAAAAGAGAGTGAAAGAATTTGAGTGAAGAAAGAAAGGAAGGGTTATATGGTGAGGTAAGCGAGGTTGAAACGGTAAAAAAGGAGAGAGAGGAAAAAATGAAAAGAGAAAGAAAGACAGGGAGAAAGAAAGACTAAAACAAAGAAAGAAGTAGAAGGAAAACATGACAGAAAGAGAGGAGGAAGGAATGAAGAAAAGGAGAAAAGGAAGGATATTAGTTTGATGGATAGATAGATAGATAGATAGATAGATAGATAGATAGATAGATAGATATGCAATTACGTATATATACATTTATATATACACCCAAATACACACACGCACACTCATACATACATATATATATATATATGTGTGTGTATATATATATATATATATATATATATATGTATACATACATATATATGCATACATAGTGAGACAGATAGGATAAAGAGAGAGAGAGAGAAAGAAAAGGAGAGAAGGGAAATGGGAGACTAGTCGACTCAACCAGGAATCGAAAACATACAAGTGAAATAAGTATTTAGAACATAAAATGTCGGCGAAATCGAGGATGAGGGAATGGGGTTGGGCAGTGTTCGGTCTATAAGTTGACTGAGAAAGGAAACGAAACTATACACATAAAAATGTATGTGTGTTTGTGTATATGTAAGTGTATGTATGTATGCATATATACGTATATATATATATATATATATATATATTTATGCATGTATGTGCACACACACACACACACATATATATATATATATATATATATATATATATATATGCATAGAATCATATACAAGACATAGGAGAAAATTAAACCGTTGCATACACCGTGATAGTTTTTCATTCACATGTTTTGTTTTGTTTTACCATTTCAGATTTTTTTTTTCTCAAATATCAATTCTGAATCAAATATTCGTAAAACAATAAAACAATGGCGAAACTCCGAG
>NC_068991.1:73505372-73508381 GCF_001194135.2 Octopus bimaculoides
TATATATATATATATATATATACATATATATGTCTGTGTGTGTGTGTTTGTGTGTGTGTGCATGTGTGTGTGTACGTGTGTGTACGTGTGTGTACGTGTGTGTGCGTGTGTGTATGTACGTATATATGAATAATTTAATAGAGTTATGCATGTAAATGTAAACGCATTTATATAGCTTTGCATATTGTAACATATCTATTGATCATATCAGTGTACATAACTCTATGCTGCGATGTACATTTGGCTTCGTTTACCATTCATCATATTTGCAGAAATCGTTTTTAACGTATTATAAACCTGCATGGATACATATCTGTATTTTACATAATTGTTTATGAATATATATTTATCTATCTTTACATTTATATTTATTGATAGTTACAAAGATGTGAAAATGCATAAAACTATAGTTGTCTTTCATTTCACTTCATATATTTAACACCAAACGTTTTTATTAAATTTCTTTACTTCTTTCTCACATTACGCTAAAAGGATTTCGATTTGGTTACCTTAAATTTGATTATATTATTTCTAGGAATTTAATATTTCAAAGTAGGAATCCTATTTTGGAAAGGTATTTCATTTTCCTTGCGTTAGTTCATTTGCTTCTTTCTTTCGTTTTTCTCTTCTATTTCTCAATTTTCGTCCATTGTTTTACTTATGTTTAGAATGCACAGCTTGGAAATCTTCTCAACATTTGTGAAGAGAATTCTTCCGAGATATTATGTATGTTAAAAATGCTGTCTCTCCATATTTATCATGTCTTTTCACGAAGTAGTTAGTATTCATTAAATTCATTTTGTAACTCATTTCAGCCAACATGTATGAATTCTGCGGCATCTTTTATGAGCTGTTTTGCTGTCGTAGTGATTATGTTACATCATGTACGAGGATGTTTAAGTTTAGAGTACCTAGTACTGACACAACGGTCATGTAGGGATTATGTTTGTATATAAGTACATAAATCCCTAGTCGGATTACACTTGTAGTGATGTGGATCGGCAAATAAATTCGATGAATTTGCGTGATTGCGTGGGAACACGTTAATCTGACATTTCCCTGTGTGACGCTTCTGAGAGAGAAAAAAGGCTAAGCCTTCTGCAAACGAGAAAGGGAGTAAGTTTTTTCCCAACTCCTTTACGGACCTTCACCTCTCACGCACAAATTCAAATCCAAAACATTGGTAATTTTCCCCCCTCCCCCGGGCATATAATCTTATTAAAACTTGAAAAATTCACTATATAGAACTAGTTCACTTTAAAATCAGTAATTGCTAACATGTAATATGTTTTCTGTGTTCTAATGTATATTTTCGGAAAGAAAAGATCTTTATTTCTTTTATTTTATGATGGACCCTTTTATCAAAAATGAATTTAATGGATAAAATTTATTCATGTTATCATTAGTTGCCTGACGAGTCTAATTTGTAGGAAACCAAATCTGTATTTTTAAAATTTTTATCCTGCATTTAGCCTGATATTTATTCGATGAACTTCCAAGATATTTATTTTAAAAATATATGGCAACAAAGTTACTGTATTACGATAGAAAAAAATAATATTCTGTTTCAATTAGTTGAAAGTTAGAATATTTTATAAGTGATTATGTCTTGAATAAATTGAAGACAACATTTTATAATTTGTTGGGGTTTTTTTCTAATTTACAGATTAAAATGAAACATTGATTACCTATTAGACCACGCATACTTTCTGTCACAGGTGAGTGAAATCATTCTTTATTTTATTTAAATCCTAAACGATGCTTCGATTTTGAATTTAGCTTTGTAAAATTCTTTATCTTAAATCATGTGTCGAAACAAATGTATCATTTGGTAAAATGACTCTCTCAAGACAATATTTAAGCTATACAATGTTTAATTTCTTTTTAATATATTCTGTTCCGTCTTCTGTTCGTGAGAGAAAACTGTGTCTCCATCTTTAAGACCTCGGAAAGGTCGAGTGTAAAATGAACACCGCTAATTAACGTTAATTAGCCAACTAATGGACGAAGCACCTAGAGGGAGATAAAATGAAAGCAAATCGTACTAAATATAGCAAGGGTGCTACTACACGATCATTTGACGTCACAGAAATAGCAGTTAAATCTTTCTGCGCGCATTTTGGATAATGATAATGATGATGACAGGCTTATTTTGGCTGGAAAAGATACAAGAATGACAAAGCCTAATTTAGGTTTGTTCTGTCAGGTTTGGCCTTGAGCTAAACAACTACAACATTGAGAATTAAGATGGTAAAGAAAAGATGAAGGATTAGTTTGGTTCAAGCGCTAGATCGACTGTTCAAAAATACTTTGTAGGAATTCTGACTCTGACCAGAATGACATGGCTTTTCATTCTTTGGTATTGCACTGGAGTCAGTTGATTCAACAATACACATCACTGAAATTTGAAGCCTTCTGCAGTTGTTACAAATCAATATTCATTGTTGTTGTTCATGTTCTTGGTGTCGTAATTGCTGTTTAACCACGGGTCAACCATCGCTGAACCAGCCTATAATGGAAGACATTCCAGCCGTGAAGATTCCGATTTTTAATAGGCAGGAAACCCAAGGCTAGATCCTATAACTTCTGATTTTTTTTTGTAACGTGGTGGGAGTAATTTATAGTGAGATTAGTCTGCTATTTCTAGCATTTAATCCGCTATTTCTAATGCCCAATATTATATTATTAAAGCAGTTACCGTTTCTTACACAATTTTGTAAAAGAAAACTAATATTTTCCCAAGAAATTCAGTTTTAGCCTTAATTCAATTTAAATCACACCTGGACGGAATTAATAAATATACAGACACAAAATATGGCTGCATGCTTTAGAAGTTCGCTTCACAAGCTTTGGACTCAATTTCACTGAGCCGTGGGCAAGTGTCTTCTACTATAGCCTCGGGCCGACCAAAGCCTTGTGAGTGGTTATGGTAGACGGAAACTGAAAGAAGCCCGTCACACACATACACACACACACACATATATATATATATATATATATATATATATA
>NC_068991.1:73508935-73509743 GCF_001194135.2 Octopus bimaculoides
TTTGTGTTTGTATTTGTCACCCACCATTGCTTCACAGCCGGTGTCCGTGTATCCACGTACCCGTAAATTAGCGGTTCGGCAAAGGGGGTCGATAGAATAAGAACCTGGTTGAAAAAGTTTAAGTCCTGAAGTAGATTCATTGGACTAAAACTTCTTCAAGGCTGTGCCCCAGCATGGCCATATTCAAATGACGAAAACAAGTAAAAAAATAAATAAATAAATACATACTGGGGTCGAATCGTCCGATTAAGACCCTTTCAAGCACTGCCCCAGCATAGCCGCAAACCAATGAGTTAAAGAAATCAAGAAATAAACGAAAACTTTTGCTATAAACACAGCACGAGAGGATCTTCCTAATTCCAGTCTGCAGCGATGCGTTAGTGCTAATAGCCATGTCTCTGCCAATAGAGTCGATAAGAACAGATCACGTGCAAAAGCATAAACTTCATAGTGTTAGCCACGGCTGTAAATGGTTCATATCCAAGCTGATCAATTCCGTCAAAAGCATGTCTTAAGAAATCATTCATTCTGCCAAGATTTCCATTGATGGTCGAATATAAATTGGCAGCAATGAGTGGATTCTCTGGCAAACATCAGAGGAATATCTCGAGATAATGGCGGCACATTGTATTTAATCGTTGTCAAAAGCAATAATATTAATCATGTCTCAAAACTAAACTGAAGATAGAGTCGACGTTTCTAATCAATTTCTTCTATCATTTTTCTATTCATCTATCTCACTCACTCTCCCCTCTCTGTGTGTGTGTCTCTCTCTCTCTCTCTCTCTCTCTCTCTCACACACACACAC
>NC_068991.1:73509753-73510110 GCF_001194135.2 Octopus bimaculoides
CTCTCTCTCTCTCACACACACACACACACACACACATTTTCTCTATGTTTCCCTCTTACTCTCCTCTCTACCTCGCTCTCTAGTTTTCGCTTTCTTTTACTGTCCTTTTCTCCAAACCTCTCTCTCTCTCTCTCTCTCTGTCTTTTACATTCTTTCTATCTCTGTGTTTCGTTTTATTTGCCGTTAGCAATAATAATGCTAACAATATCATGAACACACACACGCACACACACACACGTGTGAATATGTGCTTGTTTGTTATGTACATAAGCATACATATAAATAGCTTGTATATGTGTATATATAAGCATTATACATACATACATACATACATATATATATATATATATATATATA
>NC_068991.1:73510701-73511625 GCF_001194135.2 Octopus bimaculoides
ATATATATGAACGTGTGTATGCATGCATGCATGTAAACATTTTCGTTTTCCATTTCGTTTGTAAAGATAAAACTTCTAATCGCATGCTAAAAATCAGTAATTCTCACTTTGCTTAGTCGTATCACTGCCACCTTTTCCGCAGTGGACGCCGAATTCTACTTCCATGGATTAGATTCTGTATGTTTTCGGGTACTGAATGTCTTATATCTGTATATCTAATATCTTATGAATTATCTCTTATACGTACATTTGTATTTTTCATTTTATACGTACATTTGCATAGGAGGCGCAATGGCCCAGTGGTTAGGGCAGCGGACTCGCGGTCAAAGGATTGCGGTTTCGATTCCCGGACCGTTGTGAGTGTTTATTGAGCGAAAACACCTAAAGCTCCACGAGGCTCCGGCAAGGGATGGTGGCGAACCCTGCTGTACTCTTTCATCACAACTTTCTCTCACTCTTACTTCCTGTTTCTGTTGTGCCTGTAATTCAAAGGACCAGCCTTGTCGCACTCTCTGTTACGCTCAATCTCCCCGAGAACTACGTTTAAGGGTACACGTATCTGTGGAGTCCTCAGCCATTTTCACGTTAATTTCACGCACAGGCTGTTCCGTTGACCGGTTGGGTTCAACTGAAAGGCTCGTTGTCGTAACCGACGGAGTACCACATTTGCATAATTTCGTAACATTTTTCAAAGTTTCAAAAGATTATCCCAAATGGTATATATTCATGTGTATTTGCATGTGTACACGCACACTCACACACATTCACACACACTCTCTCTCACACACACACACACACACACACGTATATGCACTATTATAATTATAAATATTATTATTGTTGGTGAAAGCGGCGAGCTGGCGGGATCGGTAGCACTCTGGACTATGTATATATATATATATATATATATATATATATATATAT